>NW_007377659.1:250774-278453 GCF_000475195.1 Diaphorina citri
GAATTTGTTTTTTTTTTTTTTTTTTTTAGCCAAAGTGATTTCTGGTCCTTGTTCTGGTGTACTAATTCTTCCCCTTTCTGAAGACTCCCTTCAATAAAGGCAAAATTGGGTATTTTTTAAAGCCAGACTGATTTCTGGTCCTTGTTTTATGGTTACTAATTCTTCCCCTTTCTGAATACTCCCTTCAATAAAGGCAAAATTGGGTCTTTTTTTAAAACCAAACTGATTTCTGGTCCTTGTTTTATGGTCACTAATTTTTCCTTTTTCGAGTTTTATGGTTACTAATTTTTCCTTTTTCGAAATTCTCCCTCTAGTAGAGGCGAAATTAGGTCTTTTTTTACTTATGGTCCTGGTTGTAAGGTGACTCCTCCCCTTCTCTCGATTTATCTCAATTCAATTCAATTTATTTATTGTGATCAATAGTTTTGACAACATTATACACAGTTTACAATTTCTCCCTGCAGGTCCGTTCGGCACAGGCAAAACCTACACCCTGGCCAACGCAATCAAGGAAGTTCTCAAGCAGGATAACACGAGGATTCTGGTGTGTACGCATTCCAATTCGGCCGCGGATCTGTATATCAAAGACTATCTACATCCCTATGTACAAGACGGACATGATGAGGCTAAACCTCTGAGGATATACTATCACAAGAGATGGGTAAGTTGTTGTTGTTGTTGTTGTAGCGGCTTCAGCTGTAGCTGAATGGTGATTTCAGAGGAAAGAAAAAATGTCTTTTTTACCTGCCATACACCGGGGTGATGGTCTCTAGCCATGTTTATTTGGCCCGTCCTGAACCGCAGTCAACCATCGTGAGGACTTGTGCTTATTCTTTAAAAGCAGAGAGAACTCTTTGAAAAGCTGCCAGCTAGGTATGCTGGTTAGGGTTAGCTGTCCTCCTCCCTGTTTATAGTCCCACAGCTAGACACTGGTCTACTCTCTGATTAACGTCCCCTAGCCAGACAGATGGGACTTTATTATTTTACATTTTTCTATGCGCTAATAGGCTAATACCGTCAATCAATCAATCAATAATGGTTCCATCATGGGACGGGTCAATGTACAATTTCGATCCTTGTATCTCTGTTCCCTCTCGATATCGTTCCAATGTCCTTGCTTTCTTTGAATATCAGCTCTGATGACATCACTATCTCGGTCTACCTCTTAGTCTCATGCCTTCAATTCTCATCTCATATACATATAGGTACCGTATCCCGTAATTAATCAAATCCTTGTCTCCAATGTTTCACAGGTAGCAACCGTCAACTCCGTCGTGCAACAATACTGTGTCATTCAAATGAACAACGGGATCCGGGAGTTCAAGATGCCCTCACTGGAGGAAATAGAAGCCCACCGAGTTGTGGTGGTCACCCTGTCGATTTCGCTGCACTTGGCCACGGTCGGCCTCAAGAAGGGCCATTTCACGCATATTCTTCTGGACGAAGCGGCGCAGGCCATGGAGTGTGAGGCCATCATGCCCCTGGCCTTGGCCAATGACAACACGAGGATTGTGCTGGCCGGTATGTACGAGGCTTTTTTGAGGCTTTTAATTTTTTTGTTGTTTGTTTTTTGCTATTTTTTTTCTTTTGGCTTTTAATTTTTTTCCGTTGTTTGTAGGTATTTTACTAAGATTTTTTTTAGGCCTTAATGGCAGTATTCTCACTTAGTGAGCTCTCCCCAAATGGGAACAACCGTTTTCTGGCGGTTGGTGGGTCCTTCTTGAAATTCTGACTACATAGAGGTGTCATACTTGACCATAAATGATAAGTTAAAGTCACTTTCCATGAAAAATAATAATAATAATAATAAATAATAAAATTGGTTAAGGCTGTATTGGTAAGATTCTCACTTAGTGAGCTCTTCCACCGAACCGGTTGTTTGTTTTTATTTTATTTTATTTATTTATTTTTTATTTTTTTTTGTGTTTTGCTAAGATTGATTTGAAGACTGAATTCAAGACCACAATTCATTCACAAAGTCAGATATCCTGTGAGTCGCAAACTATTGGTGTAAAAAAAGTGGAAAAAATATTCGAAATGCTTTGACTTTGGCTCTTTAGAAGCGCATAATTCGTGAACCATCATTCCTATAGACATTATGTGTACACCAATCGATTTCTCGTGAAAAGTTACATAGGAAAGACTCCTTGGTAATCTTAAATACTCCAATGGGAACTCTTGTTTTCCAAAAAATCATGTTGAAATATTTGGAGATATCACAGAGAGTAGAGAGGGAGCAGAGAGAACCTTCCAGTCTGAAAGCAGAAGAGAGAATGAGCTCTGACAAAAATCTAGGTCTAAAGAAACCTCCCCTTGACCCCCTACTACCAAAAACCATGTAGGGGGTCAGGGGAAATGTAGGGGAGGATTCTCCTACATTTTGACCATAGGTTTGAAGTTCGGAATTAATTTACTCATTTCCCCTTCATTTTCATAAGCGGAAGGTCCTCATCGATTCTTCTGTGATAAGTCACCTATTCGCGGTTTGCTCGCGGTATTCGCGGTTGGCTCGCGGTATCCGCGGTTTGTTCGCGGTATCCGCGGTTTGTTCGCGGTGTCCGCGGTTTGTTCGCAATATTCGCGAACATTTTTTTCCAGCTTTTTCACCGGTAATACTTGATATTTTAGATTCTTTTTTTGCGAGAGTTCAACAGATTCTTTTTTTATGCCCCCAAAAGAGATTCTTTGTGACGGATGTAACACTTTCCCTTCTCTTTATCCCCAAAAGGTGACCACATGCAGTTGTCGCCCGAAATGTTCTCCCAGTTCGCCAAGGAGCGCCAACTTCACATCTCCCTCTTAGAACGCCTGTACGACCATTATCCTTCGTCCTATCCGTGCAAGATCCTGCTGCGAGAGAACTACCGTGCCCACGAAGCTATTATAGAGTTTACGTCGGAGCTGTTCTATGAACAGCAGCTGATTAGCAGCGGGAATCAGCCGCGACATGACAAGTTCCATCCGCTGACGTTTTTCACGACGCGGGGCGAAGATGTGCAGGACCACAACTCGACGGCCTTCTATAACAATTCCGAGGTGAGTTACTTAAGGTAGAAACACACTTCACTCACGTTGTTACGACTTGAGACTTCACCCCTTATTTTGCAAACCAAAATTCAGCAGTTCTCATTAAAATTATAGGTATTTAAAAAATAGTTAGAAAGATGTAGTATTGTGTATTGAGATGAGAGGCATACTACGGGATGGGCATGCTACGACACAGACCACAAGCGTCCAATGTAGCAGTTGTTTCATCGCTACGAAATAAAAAGCCAGCCGTTCCGAGAACGAAACTTACCCGTTCAGGATTAAATCCGCCCCGGGCGGGAATCGAACCCGCGGCCTAGCGCCTACAAGGCAGGCGTGCTACCAACCAAGCTAACTAGGCTAGCAGCTTTTTTTTTTTTTTTAATCCTGATGTAATTTCAATCGAAGGGTCACCTTGAAGTATCGTGCTATCCTGGACACATGAGATATGTAACTGTGATTTTTCAGCTATTTTTATGGACTTATACTCTGAATATGGACTTATATCTCAATGTTATCTTGAGCCTAATTCGACTTACATAAACATTTCATTCATTTGTCCAACATTCCAGTCTACTAGTGTTTGTGATCTTGACATACATACATAACCATTATTATCGTTCTGTCCTATAGGACAGGTCGATGAACAAAGCCCCTCCACCAGACTCTATTGCTATACCTTTGGTTAGCCTTTATATCTTGTCTACCTCTTAGTCTCATGCCTTTAATTCTCATCTCATATACATATAGGTACCGTATACCGTAATTAATCAAATTCTTGTCTCCAATGTTTCACAGGTAGCCACCGTCAACTCCGTCGTGCAACAATACTGTGTCATTCAAATGAACAACGGGATCCGGGAGTTCAAGATGCCCTCACTGGAGGAAATAGAAGCCCACCGAGTTGTGGTGGTCACCCTGTCGATTTCGCTGCACTTGGCCACGGTCGGCCTCAAGAAGGGCCATTTCACGCATATTCTTCTGGACGAAGCGGCGCAGGCCATGGAGTGTGAGGCCATCATGCCCCTGGCCTTGGCCAATGACAACACGAGGATTGTGCTGGCCGGTATGTACGAGGCTTTTTTGAGGCTTTTAATTTTTTTGTTGTTTGTTTTTTGCTATTTTTTTTCTTTTGGCTTTTAATTTTTTTCCGTTGTTTGTAGGTATTTTACTAAGATTTTTTTTAGGCCTTAATGGCAGTATTCTCACTTAGTGAGCTCTCCCCAAATGGGAACAACCGTTTTCTGGCGGTTGGTGGGTCCTTCTTGAAATTCTGACTACATAGAGGTGTCATACTTGACCATAAATGATAAGTTAAAGTCACTTTCCATTAAAAAAATAATAACAATAAAATGGGTTAAGGCTGTATTGGTAGGATTCTCACTTAGTGAGCTCTTCCACCGAACCAGTTGTTTGTTTTTATTCTTTTGTTGTTTGTATTTTGCTAAGATTCATTTGAAGACTGAATTCAAGACCACAATTCACAAAATCAGATATCCTGTCAGTCGCAAACTATTGATGTAAAAAAAGTGGAAAAAACATTCGAAATGCTTTGACTTTGGCTCTTTAGAAGCGCATAATTCGTGAACCATCATTCCTATAGACATTATGTGTACACCAATCGATTTCTCGTGAAAAGTTACATAGGAAAGACTCCTTGGTAATCTTAAATACTCCAATGGGAACTCTTGTTTTCCAAAAAATCATGTTGAAATATTTGGAGATATCACAGAGAGTAGAGAGGGAGCAGAGAGAACCTTCCAGTCTGAAAGCAGAAGAGAGAATGAGCTCTGACAAAAATCTAGGTCTAAAGAAACCTCCCCTTGACCCCCTACTACCAAAAACCATGTAGGGGGTCAGGGGAAATGTAGGGGGTTGAGGGGAGGATTCTCCTACATTTTGACCATAGGTTTGAAGTTCGGAATTAATTTACTCATTTCCCCTTCATTTTCATAAGCGGAAGGTCCTCATCGATTCTTCTGTGATAAGTCACCTATTCGCGGTTTGCTCGCGGTATCCGCGGTTTGTTCGCGGTATTCGCGGTTTGTTCGCGGTATCCGCGGTTTGTTCGCGGTATCCGCGGTTTGTTCGCGGTATCCGCGGTTTGTTCGCGGTATCCGCGGTTTGTTCGCGGTATCCGCGGTTTGTTCGCGGTATCCGCGGTTTGTTCGCGGTATCCGCGGTTTGTTCGCGGTATCCGCGGTTTGTTCGCGGTATCCGCGGTTTGTTCGCGGTATCCGCGGTTTGTTCGCGGTATCCGCGGTTTGTTCGCGGTATCCGCGGTTTGTTCGCGGTATCCGCGGTTTGTTCGCGGTATCCGCGGTTTGTTCGCGGTATCCGCGGTTTGTTCGCGGATTGTTCGCGGTATTCGCGGATTGTTCGCGGTATCCGCGGTTTGTTCGCGGTATCCGCGGTTTGTTCGCGGTGTCCGCGGTTTGTTCGCAAATATTCGCGAACATTTTTTCCAGCTTTTTCACCGGTAATACTTGATATTTTAGATTCTTTTTTTGCGAGAGTTCAACAGATTCTTTTTTTATGCCCCCAAAAGAGATTCTTTGTGACGGATGTAACACTTTCCCTTCTCTTTATCCCCAAAAGGTGACCACATGCAGTTGTCGCCCGAAATGTTCTCCCAGTTCGCCAAGGAGCGCCAACTTCACATCTCCCTCTTAGAACGCCTGTACGACCATTATCCTTCGTCCTATCCGTGCAAGATCCTGCTGCGAGAGAACTACCGTGCCCACGAAGCTATTATAGAGTTTACGTCGGAGCTGTTCTATGAACAGCAGCTGATTAGCAGCGGGAATCAGCCGCGACATGACAAGTTCCCTAGAACGCCTGTACGACCATTATCCTTCGTCCTATCCGTGCAAGATCCTGCTGCGAGAGAACTACCGTGCTCACGAAGCTATTATAGAGTTTACGTCGGAGCTGTTCTATGAACAGCAGCTGATCAGCAGCGGGAATCAGCCGCGACATGACAAGTTCCATCCGCTGACGTTTTTCACGACGCGGGGCGAAGATGTGCAGGACCACAACTCGACGGCCTTCTATAACAATTCCGAGGTGAGCTACTTAAGGTGGAAACACACTTCCATCACGTTGTTACGACTTGAGACTTCACCCCTCATTTTGCAAACCAAAATTCAGCAGTTCTCATAAAAAATTAAAATTATAGGTATTTAAAAAATAGTTAAAAAGATGTAGTTTAAAGTTTTCCCTAGACATTTTAGGTAATTTCGTTAATGATAGCCACACACAGCCACCATACACGTGAGCTCATGTGTCGTGATGGTAGTGTGTTTCTCTACCTTTAGATTCTGTCTCTGTGAGACATCCGTGAGGACAGGTATCTATTTTTTTTTAAAAGAGGTTTTGACAGAGGGAACTGTAACTGCTATGGTCTTATCGTCCCGAAATCGAAGAGAGAACGAAGGCAGGATAGGAGAAAGCCAGCCGTTCTGAGAACGAACATTGTCCCATCAAGATAAAATCCGCCCCGGGCGGGAATCGAACCCGCAGCCTAGCGCTTACAAGGCAGACGCACTACCAACTAAGCTAACTAGGCTGGCTAACTTGGAAATCCCAAGTTGGAAGGATTTGAACGCACAGAAAAAAATCTTCAGAGATAATTTTGTGTATTTTGACTATTAAATAACTTAATAGAAATATTTTTTACCTATTTTCATTGTTTTATACGGAACCTCTTACACAGAATTTCATTTCAACTACCCTCGGTCCTAATTAGGTCCTAATTAGTCCTAATAATCGAGGTTCTACTGTAATTTTATTTGGCAAAGTTTCAACGTGTTTAACCTAATCCGTTTTTAACCCGCAGGTGTACGAGGTGGTAGAGCGAGTGTCCGAGCTGAAGAAGAAATGGCCGTCAGCATGGGGTAAACTGGACGAGCATGCTATCGGTATTATGACGCCGTATGCAGATCAGGTGGTGCGGATTCGGAGCGAACTGAGGAAGAGACGAATGGGCGGTATATCTGTGGAACGCGTGTTAAATGTACAAGGTAAGATATATGCTGTAGACCAGGTGGTTAGAATTACAACTGAGGAAGAGACGAATCGGCGGTATATCTGTGGAACGCGTGTTAAATGTACAAGGTAAGATATAGAATATGCTGTAGACCAGGTGGTTAGAATTACAACTGAGGAAGAGACGAATCGGCGGTATATCTGTGGAACGTTAAATGTACAAGGTAAGATATAGAATATAAAATAAATCAAAGGGCAAACAGGCAACAGATTAACTAGGCTACCAGTAAAAAGATACACAATAACAATAAAAATATACTTAATCAGTCAGTAATGTCTCGTACCCATGTACCTAATAAGTGATAATAAAAAATATGTAAATACTATTTACATATTTACTAAATAGCTAAAAAATAGATATGTATTTCGATGACGCGCGATGCACTAATGCGACTCGCGCTCTCCTCCACCAGGCAAACAGTTCCGGGCCATTTTCCTGAGCACGGTCCGCACTCGGCGCACATGTTCCCCGTCGGCCGGCAACGAAGATCTAGACTACGGGTTCCTATCCAATTCCAAGCTACTCAACACGGCCATAACCCGAGCCCAGTCCCTCGTAGCAGTGGTCGGTGACCCTGTAGCTTTGTGTTCCATAGGACGATGTCGTAAGGTAAAAATAAACTGGATTATTAATAATAATAATAATAATAATAATAATAATAATAATAATAATAATAATAATAATAATAATAATGATAATAATAATAATAATAATAAACACCTACAACATAGAAGAAGTAATATTCAACGTGGAACAAATACCTATACATATTGTTTTTGTGAGCCTAGGTATATGCGAAATACCTCAATAAATGAGTGATTATCCTCATAATAATAAATGAATGTTTGTGTGTGTGTTTGTTTGTTCGGACTTTATGCCTGGCCAAACCGCTCATCCGATTGCTATGAAACTTTGTCAACTTATTGCTTGCACTCCCGTGAAGGTTATAGGCTTTTTTCCGTTTTTTTTTTTTTTTGTTAAGCTATGCCGAGCAAGACCACTATATGGATGAGTGACATGAGTTCCATAAAAAAATACCAACACAGGAAGCAGAGACTGCGGGAGAGAAATGTTCCGCTCTCGACCAACATTTTGAGTTTCGTATATGTTTTTAGTTTGATAACTATGCAGCTAATAGGGAGCGCGCAGCGCGACCGTATTTTTTATTATTTTCTACAAGTTCAGTCAAATTCTCGGGATGAACTAGCGGAATTCCGCTAGTTCATCACGAGAATTTGACCACAATAATAGTAGTAGCCTACTGCTGGAGTAAAGGGACTTTTCCGTCCTATGCGAGCAGTATATATAAATAAGCACTATTATTATTATTATTATTATTACCTACGGGATAGATGGCACATAGTTAATGTAGGGGAAACTCTGTCGGATCAGCGCCTAGTCAATACAGGTATTCCAACTGGGTCGATTTTAGGACCGATCATCTTCCTATTATACATTAATGACCTACCTGCAAACTTACCTGCATATGCAAAGGCGACTATTTTTGCGGACGATTCGACCTTATTCGTCCAAAGTGATAACGGGGAGGACTTGTTGTTGAAAGGTGATCTTGCCTTAGCGCAGGCACAGGTGTGGTTTGGATCGAATAGATTGCATCTGAATCAAGATAAAACTCAAAAAATGATTTTTAGCCTCAGAAGTACTACACAATTTGATAACCCTATTTCTGTGAAGTTATTAGGTTTCTTTGTTGACCCCCATTTGAAATGGCACGCCCATATAGACAGTGTCTCAAAAAAACTTGGCAGTCGTGTCTTTCTCCTACGTCAACTGCAGAAGCAAGTTTCCCCATCAGTTCTCAAAAACGCCTACTATGGTTTAATCCATTCTATTTTATCTTATGGTGTACTTTTGTGGGGACATACTAGTGCTTCTAATCATCTGTTCATCTTGCAGAAGAAAGCAATACGAGTTGTTAGTGGTGCCAATTCACGTGAACATGCCAAACCACTCTTCACAGATCTGGGGGTCCTAACACTTCCATCTCTTTTCGTACTACAATGCCTCTTGTATGTAAAGAAAAATGTTTCCCAATTCCAGCACTTCGACGGTGTACATTCCTATAATACCCGGAATAGAAATAATCTAGTACCTATCCGCCACCGTGTGAATGCCGCTAGGAATGGGACAAACCATTTTGGGATACAGTTTTTTAATAAAATTTCCCCTCAAGTACGTCACCTTCCATATGGTGCCTTTAAAAACCACTTGGAGGATTATTTAAAGGCAAAAGCCTATTATTCTATAAACGAGTTTTTGACTGATTCAGATGCGATCTGATCCCTCCCTCTCTTAGGCTCTACAGATGATTTCCAACGCCACCTAACGACAGGGTCGGGGCTGCCTCCAACCCGAATAACGTCACAGCTCGGTCTAACACAAGGGCGAAGTGTCAGCCCGTCTGCTATCGACTTTACAAACCCGAACACTTTCCTCCGACCCCCGCCCAACATGTTGAATAACTTACACCTTCTAGACCCCCACAGTGGCGGCGGACTACAGGGCATCCCTGCACACACCTACAACATAGAAGAAGTAATATTCAACGTGGAACAAATACCTATACATATTGTTTTTGTGAGCCTAGGTATATGCGAAATACCTCAATAAATGAGTGATTATCCTCATAATAATAAATGAATGTTTGTGTGTGTGTTTGTTTGTTCGGACTTTATGCCTGGCCAAACCGCTCATCCGATTGCTATGAAACTTTGTCAACTTATTGCTTGCACTCCCGTGAAGGTTATAGGCTATTTTCCGGTTCGTTTTTGTTAAGCTACGCCGAGCAAGACCACTAAATGGATGCTTGCACTCCCGTGAAGGTTATAGGCTATTTTCCGGTTCGTTTTTGTTAAGCTACGCCGAGCAAGACCACTAAATGGATGCTTGCACTCCCGTGAAGGTTATAGGCTATTTTCCGGTTCGTTTTTGTTAAGCTACGCCGAGCAAGACCACTAAATGGATGCTTGCACTCCCGTGAAGGTTATAGGCTATTTTCCGGTTCGTTTTTGTTAAGCTACGCCGAGCAAGACCACTAAATGGATAGACTCCCTTCAATAAAGGCAAAATTGGGTATTTTTTAAAGCCAGACTGATTTCTGGTCCTTGTTTTATGGTTACTAATTTTTCCTTTTTCGAAATTCTCTCTCTAGTAGAGGTGAAATTAGGTCTTTTTTTTTACTTATGGTCCTGGTTGTAAGGTGAATTTATCTCAATTCTCTCAATTTATCTCAATTCAATTCAATTTATTTATTGTGATAGTTTTGACAACATTATACACAATTTACAATTTCTCCCTGCAGGTCCGTTCGGCACAGGCAAAACCTACACCCTGGCCAACGCAATCAAGGAAGTTCTCAAGCAGGATAACACGAGGATTCTGGTGTGTACGCATTCCAATTCGGCCGCGGATCTGTATATCAAAGACTATCTACATCCCTATGTACAAGACGGACATGATGAGGCTAAACCTCTGAGGATATACTATCACAAGAGATGGGTAAGTTGTTGTTGTTGTTGTTGTAGCGGCTTCAGCTGTAGCTGAATGGTGATTTCAGAGGAAAGAAAAAATGTCTTTTTTACCTGCCATACACCGGGGTGATGAGATATGTAACTGTCTGATTTTTCAGCTACATATTTTTATGGACTTATACTCTGAATATCAATGCTATCTTGAGCCTAATTCGACTTACATAAACATTTCATTCATTTGTCCAACATTCCAGTCAACGAGTGTTTGTGATCTTGTATTCCATTTTAACTGAATTGTTTCGTTTTGTCCTCAGGTATGGGAAAGGTTCATAGAGATCTGCAATAACAACAATTCCCTGTTCGGAATCACCTGGAAATCCCTTCGCGCTCAGTTGGACGGTGTAGAGCTCAAGAAGACCTATGTCCTGAATCCTCTGGCCCCAGAGTTTGTACCCAGGTAGGTATT
The DNA here is from genome assembly GCF_000475195.1 of Diaphorina citri. Taxonomy (NCBI): domain Eukaryota; kingdom Metazoa; phylum Arthropoda; class Insecta; order Hemiptera; family Psyllidae; genus Diaphorina; species Diaphorina citri. The sequence continues at coordinate 261,807 of NW_007377659.1, forward strand.
TTTATTTTCCATTTTCTGCGGAAGAACAACAAAAGAAAATCGAGTACCGAAGATACTAAATAAATAAATAAATAAAACTCGAACATTACATTATAAATAACAATGAAATTAAAAGCAAAAGACATAGATTAAAGAAGAAATACGATAACGATTTAATGTTCCCGAAAAGTACATCATGTACTTAGTGGAATTAAATGTCTGGACAATGTCTGGACCATGAGAAAGAAGGATAATACCAGAATGCAAGCGGCGGAGATGAAGTTCCTGAGAAGTATGGTAGGAAAAACTAGGAGAGATAGAATCAGAAATATAGATATTAGAAAGATGGTAGACATAACTGAATTGTTTCGTTTTGTCCTCAGGTATGGGAAAGGTTCATAGAGATTTGCAATAACAACAATTCCCTGTTCGGAATCACCTGGAAATCCCTCCGCGCTCAGTTGGACGGTGTAGAGCTCAAGAAGACCTATGTCCTGAATCCTCTAGCCCCAGAGTTTGTACCCAGGTAGGTATTTTTATTTTTCATTCTCTGCGGAAGAACAACAAAAGAAAATCGAGTACCGAAGATACTATATATATAAAAAAAAAAACTAAACTCAAACATTACATTATAAATAACAATAAAATTAAAAGCAAAAGACATAGATTAAAGAAGAAATACGATAACGATTTAATGTTCCCGAAAAGTACATCATGTACTTAGTGGAATTATAAAAGTTGATAGTATGTATAAGGGAAATTGAATAATAAATCTAATTATTACTATTATTTTTTTCTATATTTGTTTTCAAATAGTGGCATATATGTTTTCAGGTCCTTCCAGGCCGAGTCTTACATCCGCCTCCCAGTACGAGGCTTTTTTGAGGCCCCCGCCGCCAACACCTTCCCTCCCGGGGGCCCCCAGACCCCTAGCGCCCCCCAGGTGTTCCCCCTCCCCTTGTATTATCCTCAGCCCCCTCAGCAGCCACAGCCTAGCAATTCCTTTCTCCATATGAGACCCCCTCCCCCGCTCTTCACAAGCGGGAGGGAGCAGTGGTTGCCTAGCAACCAATGGAACGCCAGTAGTCCAGGAGGTATGAACAAAGTCAAGCCTGGGGGTAGTAGTAAGGAGAGTAGCATCGCGTCACCCTTAGGCTCTACAGATGATTTCCAACGCCACCTAACGACAGGGTCGGGGCTGCCTCCAAACCGAATAACGTCACAGCTCGGTCTAACACAAGGGCGAAGTGTCAGCCCATCTGCTATCGACTTTACAAACCCGAATACTTTCCTCCGACCCCCGCCCAACATGTTGAATAACTTACACCTTCTAGACCCCCACAGTGGCGGCGGACTACAGGGCATCCCTGCACGACGTCTCATACCTTCCTCTCATCTAGACAAGGAATTGCAATTCCTGCAGAATGTTCATTTCCCCTCCCCGCCTCTCAATTCCATAGACCCCACCCCTACCCCTCCCAGTAGTCATGCGAAAGATATGCAGCATCTGCTACCACACAACATTAGTCTGTCTGAACTTATTAATTCTCCTAATAAACAATACGAGTGGTTCCTTCATCTTGTAGACACAGCCGGGATAGAGACTGCCAACAAGTTCTTTGAGTTCATCACCTCCTCCTCCTCCTCCCTGTCTAACTCTTCATCCTCATCTAATTCCATTGTAACTCCGGTGTCTCCTGTGTCGCTACTTCACAAGTCCTATATCACCTCCTCCTCCTCCCTGTCTAACTCTTCATCCTCATCTAATTCCATTGTAACTCCGGTGTCTCCTGTGTCGCTACTTCACAAGTCCTACACTTGTGAACGGGTGACCGTCGTGAATTTAAAGCTAGTTAAATTGGGACACTAATGAATCCAATTTAAAATGATAAAATCAAAATAAGAACGAAATTTTAACAGCAAAAAAATCGACGTTGAAAAATAAAATCAATTTGATCTTTATTGATACAATAAAATATTTAGCAATATTAATTATTTCCTATCTATCTACTTAATCTATGAACACAAATGTGTCTAGTCAGATAAATTCTATAACTATGGAATTTGAAATACTAATGCCCCGGATCACAACGTAGTTTAAGTTTAACTCTTGAATCCAGCAATTTGATTGGCTACAAAGTTTGAAATCAACCAATAGGATTGCTTAATTCAAGAGTTCAACCTGAGAGGGTATGCAATTATCACTGCGACCTTTATAGGTCTAGACTAGACAAGAGTTTAACCAAGTTTAATCTTACATTGTGGTTCCGGTCATAATTAGTAGATAAATTAGTTATTTACTATTTATTGTACAATTATGAGTTCAACCTGAGAGGGTATGTAATTATCACTGCGACCTTTATAGGTATAGACTAGACTTTAACCAAGAGTTTAACCAAGTTTAATCTTACATTGTGGTTCCGGTCATAATTAGTAGATAAATTAGTTATTTACTATTTATTGTACAATTATTCAGATAAATTCTATAACTATGGAATTTGAAATACTAATGCCCCGGATCACAATGTGAGTTTAAACGTAGGTAGTTTAAGTTTAACTCTTGAATCCAGCAATTTGATTGGCTACAAAGTTTGAAATCAACCAATAGGATTGCTTCCAACAAGAGTTCAACAAGTCCTACCTCCCCTCCCATCAGACCCAGCAGCAACTTCAACAGCAACTGGTCACCACACAGCAGCAACTCAGCAACCTCGAGCTCCTCCACAAGCAGCAGCGACTGGTCGCTACCTCCAATAGTCCGCAGAGTAGCACGAGTAGCGACTTTGCCAACATGTCGCTCCTGATGAACGGAGCGACGGATATGAACGTGCTGGAGAGTTTACTCAATGGAGGCACCCCCACACAGCAGCGGCCTCACACGTGGTACGCCCAGGGTGCACCCACACCTTCTCAACTACTACAACAAAGCCTCATCCAACCCGGTAGACTAATGAATAACGAAAACTTACTTATGAAGAATAACTCGCTAAATAATTTAACCTCGACGAGACTAGATGACTTGAAGAACTATTCAATACGCGACATCGAGGCTGTGTTGTTATTAGATCAACAACAAGGCAATAGGAATGAACCGCATGCTCCTCCAATACATGAGAACAGCTGGGAACAAAACAGTCTAGGTCTACCTTATTCCATATACAAGATACCTAGGAATAATCTACTAGAGGAAACCAATACGAGTACAGGCGGGGGAATGGTTCTGAATAAACCAGAGCAGCAACTGATAAATAGTGAGATGCAACAGAACATGCTAAGGAATAACCCGTCGGAGACCATGAGCTTACAGCAACATCAACAAATGCAATTGCTTCAGCAGAAGTACAAACAGGCGATGGAGCTCCAACAGCAACAGAGTGACGAACAAAAACAGCAACAACTCCATGTGATGAACAACGACATGCAACGTCTGCAACAGCAGAACCAACACCAGATACAACAGCACAATCTACAGCAGCTACATCAGCAACAGCAACTACAACAGCAGCAACTCCACCAGCAACAGCAGAGGGAGGAATATATACGTCAGAACTCGTCTAGCAATGGATACGGTCTGCAACATTCACTGTCCAGTCCTAACATGATAGGTGCCCCTCAGCCTCTCACCTTCCCAAACAATGGCGGCTATGTCAATTCCCAGGGGGGCAACCCTCTGCAACATTCTACTAGTGTTTCCAATTTCCCGCCTCAGCAACAGCAACATCATCCGCAACACATGAGCCAAGCACCGAGTGTGAATAGCAAACTGATGAACGGGCACATGGAACATCCCAGCGTGCAACAGCAACTGACACAGCAACAACTTTCTCAACAACAGCAACAGCAGAAACAAATGGTGCCGCCCCCGCAACAGCAACCTCAGAAGCCCCTGACGTACGCGAGTGTGTTGAGACAACAGCAAGTCGAACCGCAACGCAAGCCGGAGCTATCGCAACAACAGCAACACGGGAAGATGAAGCAAGGCCCTGGTTCCGGTCAGAATCCGCTAGGTGGGGCTAGTACGGGGGGCGACCCTTTCGCCGTGTTTAGAGATTTGGGTACGAAACAGACGGGCCTTTATCAATATTTCTCGTAGAAAATAAATATCTAATAATAAATTCGCGTTTCGATCCCTACATGGGTATTTGCATTCACATCCCCATCACACAGACCCCAAATTTCTCGCTGCAAAGTTCATTCTTTTCAATTTTTTTTATAATTTTTATTTTCTTTTCTAGGTTATTTGAAAAAATTCGAGGATTATTTTTTTATCTTGGATTTTTCACCGGATGAGAGTAGTTTATTTTAGACCGGAATAAAAACTAGAATAAAATTCTTTCTGAGATTATTTCCCTCTTCTTATTGTTTCTGTCTCTCCATAGAATCTAGAGCAGTGTGCTTTTCCTAACCGAAATGAGATTAGTGTGTTAGAGATTTTTTAATATTTTTGCTTGAAAAACGTTATTGAACTACCTAATAGAAAAAGTTGATTGAAATTTTTAATATTTTTGCTTGAAAAACGTTATTGAACTAATAGAAAAAAAGTTGATTGAGAATATTTTGCTTGAAAAACGTTGTTGAACTAATAGAAAAACTTGATTGAGATTTGCAACAGTGTGCTTTTCCTAACCGAAATGAGATTAGTGTGTTAGAGATTTTTTAATAATTTTGCTTGAAAAACGTTATTGAACTAACTAATAGAAAATGTTGATTGAATTTTTTAATATTTTTGCTTGAAAAACGCTATTGAACTAATAGAAAAAAAGTTGATTGAGAATATTTTGCTTGAAAAACGTTGTTGAACTAATAGAAAAACTTGATTGAGATTTGCAATATTTTGTTTGAAAACATTGTTGAATTAATAGAAAAAGTTGATAATTTAGTAAATTGGGAAGAAAAAAAAAATGATTTTGCTCTTAATGTGTAGGTACATCTGAGTTAAAGAAGAAATATAAATTCAAAGATTTCAAAGTGATAAAGTTTATCAGTTTAATTATATTATAATTGCTAGTTTAATTATATTATAATTGCTACATTTACTTCACAACTAAGCCGAAGTTTTGTCCAGAACAAGCTATAGAAAAGCTTCAATTGGGAAAAGAAAAAAATGATTTTGCTCTTAATGTGTAGGTACATCTGAGCTAAAGAAGAAATATAAATTCAAAGATTTCAAAGTGATAAAGTTTATCAGTTTAATTATATTATAATTGCTACATTTATTTCACAACTAAGCCGAAGTTTTGTCCAGAACAAGCTATAGAAAAGCTTCAATTGGGAAGACTCTTCAGGCAAAGATGTTCCAAGTTTTAGACAAATATGTTCCAAGTTTTTGGAAAAATGTCCTAATGTCCCTTTCAAATGATTCCTTCTTAAACGTCCCTATTGACTTATTAGGGATGTAGTTTAAGACTAGTGGTTGACCCGTCCTTTGTACGGGACCACCACACACACACAAATACACTCCCCCCACACACACCACACCCATCACACACATGCTTATTAGGGATGTAGTTTAAGATTGGATAAAATTAAGGGTAATTTTTGCATTTGTTATACCTACCACAGTTAACTACTTGTGCTCTATACCTACCACAGTTTTGGATAAAATTAAGGGTAATTTTTGCATTTGTTATACCTACCACAGTTAACTACTTGTGCTCTATACCTACCACAGTTAACAACTGAGACTTAACCCTGGTTAGCTTAAACCATGCTCTGTGGTTAACTTAACCATAGGATTGTTGAACCTGGCAATAGCTTCAATTAAAATAGACGTAAAAATAGACTATTTCAAGTTTAATTTTTCAGTTTGATTTTGACTTATTATTTTTCATATGTTCTACTTTACTAGATGTGACATTAATCTAACCACGTATTGAGTAAAAACATTTAGTTAAATTTTTTACCATCAAATTTTCAACTTACATATGTATTGTTTTCTGGACTAAAAAAAGTTTCTGTGAATTTCTTTCAATTTTATCATTTCGCACCCATTTTGATTTTCCTCCCTCCACAACCGATCTTAGCTCGTGCGACCTTTTCTTATGGAAATACATTAAAAACAAGGTCTATATTTATAAGACAAGGATTCTGGATGAGTTGACTGGTGCTTTTCATCGAGAAATTCGTGCTATAGTCCAGGAAGGGTTAGAGACAGTATGTCGAATTTTGAACCAGATTGAGTGTTTTCAAAGTGAGGGCAATTTTTCGGCTAGTGTTGTCTTCCACACCTGATCACCATCACAAACAAAATGCCCAACAAAGTCAACCTTATTTTGTTATCTTTCAATGAAAATAAATATCACTCTTTTATCTTGAAAATTGAACGTGTGGCATCATTTATTTTAAAAACCGTCAGGTAACGCTGGGTCACCCTGTATTAACGTAAAGGATACCTAAATCATTTTTGGAACCCCGTTATTTTGTACTTTGTTTCTTTTTGTCACACTACGTCAGTTAAAACAGTTAAATCATGTCAGCGAAAAGGCAGGGAGATTAACTTTTACCTGATCACGATCAGGTATCACAAAGTTAATCACACCTTTAGACGACAAACATGTACCTTCTTATCCACCATGAAAAAAGAACTTTTTGTTACCAAGTCGATCAGAATTATTTGAAAAATAAAGTGAAAGAGAAAGCGTTACGCTGGCTGAGTTAAAAACGATCCTTGTGTTTTCATTGTTTTGTGTCATTTGGCCCCCTCCTCCTCTTCCTTTTCCCTCTCCCTCCCATCTTTCCATATTCGTGAGAGTTTAAAAGCCACAAAATTGTCATTAGGTCTTGACATGCAAGAGGGGCAAAGGAGAGAGGGAGAAATTCCTTCCCTACCTCCTTTTTCCCTCCAACCCCCTCCTTCCTCCCTCTCGTAATGTTATTGTATGTCGCGTGAGGAGATTATTGTGCTTGTGTGTAAAATAAATCCCGTCGTCCCTCCCCTCTCTTCCCTCTACTACCTTCTCCTTTCCCCCTCTCTCTACCACTTCCCCCTCTACCATCATCTCCCCTCTCTGCTTCCCCTCTGTCGGCACGTTTGAAAATTTGCGGTGACGAAATGTGGAGAGTGGAGCTTCCCCACAATGTTATCTTCCCGATGGATATATGAAGTATAGCATACGCGGCTGAAAAATTTGGCACTTTTTGACCAATAAAATCTTGGCACTTTGATTCGAACCACCAACCTCCAGATTTGTGAAGTCTACCGCGCTAACATCTACTAAGGCTAAGGTATGTAAAATTCAGTGAAAATGAAAACATATTGGAGGAAAATACAGATAGGAAGGAATTTTAATTGTGTTAAGCAGAAATGCTTGTCACAAATGTCGTTCCCTGCTTAATGCACTACGCTAAATTTTATGACTTGACTTGGACTCGAACCACCAACCTCCAGATCCGAAGTCCACCGCGCTAACCACTGCACCACTGAGGTTGGTAGGAAAATACAGATATGTTGAACCCGCGACATACCTAACGCTTACTAGATAACTAGGCTGTAGGTATTTTGAAATCATTTTGTGCGTGAGTAAAATGGGAGAAAATAGGTTCAACTCTTGAAATATTGTGTCTCTTAACCCCCATCTGATGAAGGACATACTACGGGATGCGCATGCTACGACACAGACCACATGCGTCTAATGTAGCAGTTGTTTCATTGTTAAGAAATAAAAACGGCGCGGCGGTGAAACACTCGTCTTAAAAAAATATATATATACTCGTATACCTTCACTATTGTATACATTCATTAGAACTAGTTCAAAGGTTTCCTCTTATCTCGCATTGCACGTGTATATTTCCTATCCTTTTGTCCGAACATCAGTCTTTAGAAATGTCTAGATATTAAAATGAACTATTTATAATAAAAATGGGTTATCATGTCAAATAGGTACCTACGATTATCACAATATTGTAAAGATAAAGAACTATGTCTTTACTTGACTAGAGAAACATAACGCATCATAATCATAACTGTTGTCATATTATGTTACTAAACCCATAAAATAAACGAGACCTTGTTTACACTGCTGGGGTAAAGGGACTTTTTAGTTTCATTCGAGCAGGATAAACAACGTATATTCTATTCTATATTCTTTCTATCTTTGCTGTTTTGATGATTGCAATAAGTAATAATACCCCTGTTTTTTGTTTCATCACAATGTGTTTTAATACTTATCGGCTCATTCTTCATCATTCTTTTCGCATTTACATCATCACATCTAGTTTCATGTGATCCAATACTTTCTCTGTCTATCACATCTCATGCTTTATCAAAAAAACAGTTCTTTTCTTTTACTTCTCAAACTCACATGAAGAGGTAAATATAAATATTTTGTATGAAAGACTGCGATTACATTTTTTACCACTCACTCCTTCATCAATCTTTCTTCTCGCGTCCATTCCCATTACTTTCTAATCTTTTGTCCACAGCATTGGCTAAATTCTTCTCAATCTTATCCTTCTCTACGTGATGCACAATCTCCTCTCCCCTAAGTCCGAACACATCGTCATTATACTTGATATAGGACAGCATATAGTTTCATTTTATGCAATACTTTCTCTGTCTATCACATCTTATGCTTTATCAAAAAATAGTTCCTTTCCTTTACTTCTCGAACCCACATGAAGAGGTAAATATAAATATTTTGTATGAAAGACTGCGATTACATTTCTTACCACCCATCACTCCTTCATCAATCTTTCTTCTCGCGTCCATTCCCATTACTTTCTAATCTTTTGTCAACAGCATTGGCTAAACTCTTTTCAATCTTATCCTTCTCTACGTGATGCACAATCTCCTCTCCCCTAAGTCCGAACACATCGTCATTATACTTGATATAGGACAGCATAATGTCATACACGATGGTGATTAAGTTCACATACATGACTCTGTACTGAGGGCTGATGTAGGTGAAGTTAACAAACTGACAGGGCGGCCACAGAAGACAGTCCGTGGTGTATATGACGAGGAACTTGTCCCTTATTTCTTCCTTAATTTCGTCTTTCGGCTTGGCCTCCAAGATGCCCATACCATAGAGAAAAATTATGATACATACAGGTGAAATGATCGCCTGGTCGAAACAGAGCTTTAAGGCGATCGACTTCCCCGACCGCTTCGGGAGGTACTTGTCTAGATATTTGTAGAAGAAATGCTGAGGTGGGCCCATAACCAGGCCGATGATACCCATGTGAGCCACCCGTTTTAGGTCGTATCCCCTTTTGTCCACTTTGGTGTACAGTTCGATGGTTTGCTGAATGGTATCGCCTAGACACATGAGGACTCCGCCCCCCAGGGAGTTGGTGTAGAAGAGATACTTCTGAGAGAACATGGTGCGTAAGATTTGGGTCATTTTTTGACGAATTTCCGCTTAGGTGGGACGAATCTCGCTAATTTGCGGGGTTTCTGACCGGTCAGTTAAGACGAATCTCGCTAGGTAGGGTTCCCGATCCTTAGGTGCGACGAATATCGTTTGGCGGGGTTTTCTGCTCCTTAGATGGTCCGAAGCTCGCAAATTGGCGGGGTTTCTGTTAGCCGGTTAGTTCGTTGGACGAAATTTGCTGGAGGCGAAGGTTAATTTGTAGGCGGAATTTTGCTGAGTGGCGTGCGGCGGAGCTTTCACGGTCTTGTTTCGCTCATTTTGACGACTGGAAATCGAGGGACGTTTGTGATTAGGAAGCTTCTGATGATTAGGTGATAGGACATTTTATTGGGTTATTTTTTGACACAAATTGTGATCAGTTGGTAATAGTCCCTAATTTATTTTATTTATTGTCAGTTGTCTAAAGTTTTGCAAGTGTTAAACAGTGTCTACAGTTGAACAGTATATTAATCCGGCAATAAGACTAGAAAAAGCTCCTTTTCTAGACCGATAGAGCTTTCACGGTCTTGTTTCGCTCATTTTGACGACTGGAAATCGAGGGACGTTTGTGATTAGGAAGATTCTGATGATTAGGTGATAGGACATTTTATTGGGTTATTTTTTGACACAAATAGTGATCAGTTGGTAATAGTCCCTAATTATTTATTGTCAGTTGTCTACAGTTTTGCAAGTGTTAAACAGTGTCTACCTCTACAGTTGAACAAATGAACAGTATATTAATCCGGCAATAAGACGAGAAAAAGCTCATTTTCTAGACCGATAAATATAAAATTTTTATTTATTTTTAAGACAAAAAGAAATATAAGGGAGGAAAAATTCGCACAAATCCAAATCAGCACAACCTAATAGACAATCAAGAAATATAATCGATCACAGCAAATCGAAACCCTTATAAGGGATATATTATTGGAAACCCTTTACGGCAGTAATAATCACAAGCACGTGAGAACGGATAATACAAGATAGTGAACAAAGAAGCAAAAAATAATTGACCAACTCGATGCTATTAGTCAACCAGGTAAACCTACTTTACGTAAATTCCTAACTAGGTATTCAACCATCTCAACCTGACGTTACCTGACGATTTTGATTTGCCCATACCTAACTTTGTTATAACTTGACGTAGCTTGTTAAAATTAACACCAATGAGTTCAGAACAAAATAAGCTTTTGTTACAATGTAGTCGTGGACCCGGCAACATCGAGCTTTCGCTGTGGTGGTATTTCTTAAAAGTACTGAATTTTTTACTAATGCTCAGATGAAGTTTCGCACCCATTTTGATTTTCCTCCCTCCACAACCGATCTTAACTCGTGCGACCTTTTCTTATGGAAATACATTAAAAACAAGGTCTATATTTATAAGACAAGGATTCTGGATGAGTTGACTGCTGCTTTTCATCGAGAAATTCGAGCTATGTATAGTCCAGGAAGTGCTAGAGACAGTATGTCGGATTTTGAACCAGATTGAGTGTTTTCAAAATGAGGGCGATTTTTCGGCAAGCGTTGTCTTCCACACCTGATCACCATCACAAACAAAATGCCCAAAAAAGTAAACCTTATTTTGTTATCTTTCAATTAAAATAAATATGCTATAGTCCAGGAAGTGCAAGAGACAGTATGTCGGATTTTGAACCAGATTGAGTGTTTTCAAAATGAGGGCGATTTTTCGGCAAGCGTTGTCTTCCACACCTGATCACCATCACAAACAAAATGCCCAAAAAAGTAAACCTTATTTTGTTATTTTTCAATTAAAATAAATATCACTCTTTTATCTTGAAAATTGAATGTGTAGCATCATTTTAAAAACTGTCAGCTAACGCTGGGTCACCCTTTATAAAAAGAAAGAGAAAAAAAAAAACAAACAAACAAACAAAGCTACATATTTAGTATTTTTATTCAATCAACCAGATGAAATCACGAAACGAAACTCGAACGAAACTAAAAATTAACGAAATAAATAAGATACTCCCAAAATCACTTCCATTTGTGTCCAAAAAAAATACCAATAAAATGTCCCATCGCCTAATCATCAGGAACTTCCTATTCACAAACGCCCCTCGCTTTCCAGTCATCAAAATGAACGAAACAAGAAGTAAATATAAATATGTTGTATGAAAGAGAAAGACTGCGATTACATTTCTTACCACCCACTCCTTCATCAATCTTTCTTCTCGCGTCCATTCCCATTACTTTCTAATCTTTTGTCAACAGCATTGGCTAAATTCTCCTCAATCTTATCCTTCTCTACGTGATGCACAATCTCCTCTCCCCTAAGTCCGAACACATCGTCATTATACTTGATATAGGATAGCATAATGTCATACACGATGGTGATTAAGTTCACATACATGACTCTGTACTGAGGGCTGATGTAGGTGAAGTTAATAAACTGACAGGGTGGCCACAGAAGACAGTCCGTGGTGTAAATGACAAGGAACTTGTCCCTTATTTCTTCCTTAATCTCGTCCTTCGGCTTGGCCTCCAAAATGCCCATACCATAGAGAAAAATTATGATACATACAGGTGAAATGATCGCCTGGTCGAAACAGAGCTTTAAGGCGATCGACTTCCCCGACCGCTTCGGGAGGTACTTGTCTAGATATTTGTAGAAGAAATGCTGAGGTGGGCCCATAACCAGGCCGATGATACCCATGTGAGCCACCCGTTTTAGGTCGTATCCCGTTTTGTCCACTTTGGTGTAGAGTTCGATGGTTTGCTGAATGGTATCGCCTAGACACATGAGGACTCCGCCCCCCAGGGAGTTGGTGTAGAAGAGATACTTCTGAGAGAACATGGTGCGTAAGATTTGGGTCATTTTTTGACGAATTTCCGCTTAGGTGGGACGAATCTCGCTAATTTGCGGGGTTTCTGACCGGTTAGTTAAGACGAATCTCGCTAGGCAGGGTTCCCGATCCTTAGGTGCGACGAATATCGTTTGGCGGGGTTTTCTGCTCCTTAGTTGGTCCGAAGCTCGCTAATTGGCGGGGTTTCTGTTAACCGGTTAGTTCGTTGGACGAAATTTGCTGGAGGCGATGGTTAATTTGTAGCAATAGTCCGCAGAGTAGCACGAGTAGCGACTTTGCCAACATGTCGCTCCTGATGAACGGAGCGACGGATATGAACGTGCTGGAGAGTTTACTCAATGGAGGCACCCCCACACAGCAGCGGCCTCACACGTGGTACGCCCAGGGTGCACCCACACCTTCTCAACTACTACAACAAAGCCTCATCCAACCCGGTAGACTAATGAATAACGAAAACTTACTTATGAAGAATAACTCGCTAAATAATTTAACCTCGACAAGACTAGATGACTTGAAGAACTATTCAATACGCGACATCGAGGCTGTGTTGTTATTAGATCAACAACAAGGCAATAGGAATGAACCGCATGCTCCTCCAATACATGAGAACAGCTGGGAACAAAACAGTCTAGGTCTACCTTATTCCATATACAAGATACCTAGGAATAATCTACTAGAGGAAACCAATACGAGTACAGGCGGGGGAATGGTTCTGAATAAACCAGAGCAGCAACTGATAAATAGTGAGATGCAACAGAACATGCTAAGGAATAACCCGTCGGAGACCATGAGCTTACAGCAACATCAACAAATGCAATTGCTTCAGCAGAAGTACAAACAGGCGATGGAGCTCCAACAGCAACAGAGTGACGAACAAAAACAGCAACAACTCCATGTGATGAACAACGACATGCAACGTCTGCAACAGCAGAACCAACACCAGATACAACAGCACAATCTACAGCAGCTACATCAGCAACAGCAACTACAACAGCAGCAACTCCACCAGCAACAGCAGAGGGAGGAATATATACGTCAGAACTCGTCTAGCAATGGATACGGTCTGCAACATTCACTGTCCAGTCCTAACATGATAGGTGCCCCTCAGCCTCTCACCTTCCCCAACAATGGCGGCTATGTCAATTCCCAGGGGGGCAACCCTCTGCAACATTCTACTAGTGTTTCCAATTTCCCGCCTCAGCAACAGCAACATCATCCGCAACACATGAGCCAAGCACCGAGTGTGAATAGCAAACTGATGAACGGGCACATGGAACATCCCAGCGTGCAACAGCAACTGACACAGCAACAACTTTCTCAACAACAGCAACAGCAGAAACAAATGGTGCCGCCCCCGCAACAGCAACCTCAGAAGCCCCTGACGTACGCGAGTGTGTTGAGACAACAGCAAGTCGAACCGCAACGCAAGCCGGAGCTATCGCAGCAACAGCAACACGGGAAGATGAAGCAAGGCCCTGGTTCCGGTCAGAATCCGCTAGGTGGGGCTAGTGCGGGGGGCGACCCCTTCGCCGTGTTTAGAGATTTGGGTACGAAACAGACGGGCCTTTATCAATATTTCTCGTAGAAAATAAATATCTAATAATAAATTCGCGTTTCGATCCCTACATGGGTATTTGCATTCACATCCCCATCACACAGACCCCAAATTTCTCGCTGCAAAGTTCATTCTTTTCAATTTTTTTTATAATTTTTATTTTCTTTTCTAGGTTATTTGAAAAAATTCTTTTCAATTTTTTTATAATTTTTATTTTCTTTTCTAGGTTATTTGAAAAAAATTCGAGGATTATTTTTTTATCTTGGATTTTTCACCGGATGAGAGTAGTTTATTTTAGACCGGAATAAAAACTAGAATAAAATTCTTTCTGAGATTATTTCCCTCTTCTTATTGTTTCTGTCTCTCCATAGAATCTAGAACAGTGTGCTTTTCCTAACCGAAATGAGATTAGTGTGTTAGAGATTTTTTAATAATTTTGCTTGAAAAACGTTATTGAACTAACTAATAGAAAATGTTGATTGAATTTTTTAATATTTTTGCTTGAAAAACGCTATTGAACTAATAGAAAAAAAGTTGATTGAGAATATTTTGCTTGAAAAACGTTGTTGAACTAATAGAAAAACTTGATTGAGATTTGAATGTGAAAATTTCAAGTAGCCTATGTCACCTGGAGTACTTTTCTTAACAACCACAAAAAATTTCATCGAAATCGGTCGAGCCGTTTTCTCGTGAAAAGAGGACAAGAACGGGTCTATTAGGCCATTTTCTTCACTTTTTGACCCGCCGCCATTTTGAATCAGGATGGAATGTGAAAATTTCAAGTAGCCTATGTCACCTGGAGTACTTTTCTTAACAACCACAAAAAATTTCATCAAAATCGGTTGAGCCGTTTTCTCGTGAAAAGAGGACAAAAACGGGGCTATTAGGCCATTTTCTGCGCGTTTTTGAACCGCCGCCATTTTGAATCAGGATGGAATTTGAAAATTTCAAGTAGCCTATGTCACCCGGAGTACTTTTCTTAACAACCACAAAAAATTTCTTCAAAATCGGTCGAGCCGTTTTCTCGTGAAAAGAGGACAACCAAGGGTCTATTTAGCGTAACAGACAGACATACACACACATACAGACAGACAGACAGATAGACAGACAGACAGACAGACAGACAGAAATTTTTCTAATGTGATTTTTGGAATCGTGGATGCATAAGGAGTAAGAATAACTAAAAAATTCACGATTCTAAGCAATGTACAGACAAATCTACAATTTTATTTATATAGATTGGATAAAATTAAGGGTAATTTTTGCATTTGTTATACCTACCAGTTAACTACTTGTGCTCTATACCTACCACAGTTAACAACTGAGAGTTAACCCTGGTTAGCTTAAACCATGCTCTGTGGTTAACTTAACCATAGGATTGTTGAACCTGGCAATAGCTTCAATTAAAATAGACGTAAACATAGACTATTTCAAGTTTAATTTTTCAGTTTGATTTTATTTTCCATATGTTCTACTTTACTAGATGTGACACTAGTCTAACCACGTATTGAGTAAAAACATTTAGTTAAATTTTTTACCATCAAATTTCCAACTTATGTATTGTTTTCTGGAAAAAAAAATTTCTGTGAATTTCTTTCAATTTTATCATTCTTGGATGATTATTTTTTCGAGAAAAATCCAATAGATATATTCATATTATACTTATATACTTCTTCACCTTTTTTTTATTTTAAAAAATCACTATTTTATATTATTATAAAAAAAAATATTGAATGTATTAGTTTATAAAAAATAAAAATAGAAAAAAAGAAAAAAATATCGAGTTGGTACGCAAGAAAAACTTCAATATACCTAACTCGCCTGTAAAAATGGATAAATAAATTAAAATAAAAATTATTTTTGGGGTTCGATTCGTCGACCTTTGAACTACCAGACTAGGACATGAACCACTGACTAATAGCATGAAGAAAACTGTTTTGCCAATTCAGTGAAATTTGATTTTTTGTTGTAATTTTCTTTTCTTTTATTTATTATTATTTTTTTTTATTGTTGTTTTTGTATAAAGTTATATTGAAGTGTTTTTTACCCCAACTCGACGAAAAAAAAAAAAATGAAAACTTTAAAAAATATACACTTTTGTTTATTCATAATTATTATAAATTAAGATTTCTAGGTGTACTAAATAAAATTATTTAAAAAAATATAAGAAAAAAATAATAATAAAAAATAAAAAATCCAAACATTTTAACTGTCTCTCAACTTTTTTTTTTTTTTTTTTTTTTACTGTACACCAGTTCCCTTAGAGTACTAAAGCTAAACAATGTTGAGCGTGGCGCCACTTGTGAACGGGTGGACCGTGTCGTGAATTTAAAGCTAGTTAAATTGGGGACACTAATGAATCCAATTTAAAATGTAAAATCAAAAATAAGAACGAAATTTTAACAGCAAAAAAAATCGACGTTGAAAAATAAAATCAATTTTGATCTTTATTGATACAATAAAATATTTAGCAATATTAATTATTTCCTATCTAATCTACTTAATCTATGAACACAAATGTGTCCTAGTCAGATAAAATTCCTATAACTATGGAATTTGAAATACTAATGCCCCGGATCACTAACGTAGTTTAAGTTTTAACTCTTGAATTCCAGCAATTTGATTGGGCTACAAAGGTTTGAAATCAACCAATAGGATTGCTTCATTCAAGAGTTCAACCTGAGAGGGTTGCAATTATCACTGCGAACCTTTATAGGTCTAGACTAGACAAGAGTTTAACCAAGTTTAATCTTACATTGTGGTTCCGGTCGTAATTAGTAGATAAATTAGTTATTTACTATTTATTGTACAATTATTATTGTTCATGAAAAAGGCAAATTTATTGTGAGATTCTATAATTCTAGATCAGGGGTTTCCAACTTCCATGTGTATGCGGGCCACATGCTACATTGGGAGGTACTTCGCGGGCCACATATGT
>NW_007377659.1:278463-287399 GCF_000475195.1 Diaphorina citri
CTACTTTTCAGGAACATTTTAGTTTCTTATATCATATCATGATTTGTTCATTTTCTTCTTCTTCCTCTACTTCTTGATTGGAAACCCCTGTTCTAGATCTACCTAGAGATGAGTAGGTAATAGGTATGCAGCTTTGGAAACCCTTGGTTTGATAGAGGAAACTGTAACAACAGAGGTCTTGTCCCGAAATCAAAGAGAGGACAGGATAGGAGAAAGCCAGCCCCCAAAACGAGTCTTATCAGCTATGTAGGAAAAAGTTCGCCTTGGACGGGAATCGAACCCGCGACATACCTAACGCTTACTTGATAACTAGGCTGTAGATATTTTGAAATAATTTTGTGCGTGAGTAAAATGGGAGAAAATAGGTACAACTCTTGAAATATTGTGTCTCTTAACGCCTATCTGATGAAGGGCATACTACGGGATGCGCATGCTACGACACAGACCACATGCGTCTAATGTAGCAGTTGTTTCATTGTTACGAAATAAAAACGGCGCGGCGGTGAAACACTCGTCTTAAAAAAATATATATATACTCGTATACCTTCACTATTGTATACATTCATTAGAACTAGTTCAAAGGTTTCCTCTTATCTCGCATTGCACGTGTATATTTCCTATCCTTTTGTCCGAACATCATTCTTTAGAAATGTCTAGATATTAAAATGAACTATTTATAATAAAAACGGGTTATCAAGGTATCATGTCAAATAGGTACCTACGATTATCACAATATTGTAAAGATAAAGATCTATGTCTTTACTTGACCAGAGAAACATAACGCATCATAATCATAACTGTTGTTATATTATGTTACTAAACCCATAAAATAAACGAGACCTTGTTTACACTGCTGGGGTAAAGGGACTTTTTAGTCCTATTCGAGCAGGATAAACAAGGTATATTCTATTCTATCTTCGCTGTTTTGATGAATGCAATAAGTAATACCCCTGTTTTTTGTTTCATCACAATGTGTTTTAATACTTATCGGCTCATTCTTCATCATTCTTTTCCCATTTACATCATCATATCTAGTTTCATTTTTTGCAATACTTTCTCTGTCTATCACATCTCATGCTTTATCAAAAAATAGTTCTTTTCTTTTACTTATCGAACTCACATGAAGAGGTAAATATAAATATTTTGTATGAAAGACTGCGATTACATTTCTTACCACCCATCACTCCATCAATCTTTCTTCTCGCGTCCATTCCCATTACTTTCTAATCTTTTGTCCACAGCATTGGCTAAATTCTCCTCAATCTTATCCTTCTCTACGTGATGCACAATCTCCTCTCCCCTAAGTCCGAACACATCGTCATTATACTTGATATAGGACAGCATAATGTCATACACGATGGTGATTAAGTTCACATACATGACTCTGTACTGAGGGCTGATGTAGGTGAAGTTAACAAACTGACAGGGTGGCCACAGAAGACAGTCCGTGGTGTATATGACGAGGAACTTGTCCCTTATTTCTTCCTTAATTTCGTCTTTCGGCTTGGCCTCCAAGATGCCCATACCATAGAGAAAAATTATGATACATACAGGTGAAATGATCGCCTGGTCGAAACAGAGCTTTAAGGCGATCGACTTCCCCGACCGCTTCGGGAGGTACTTGTCTAGATATTTGTAGAAGAAATGCTGAGGTGGGCCCATAACCGCGGGCTACATGTGGCCCGCGGGCCGCTAGTTGGAAATCCCTGTTCTAGATCTACCTAGAGATGAGTAGGTAATAGGTATGCAGCTTTGGAAACCCTTGGTTTGAACTTTGATAGAGGAAACTGTAACAACGGAGGTCTTGTCCCGAAATCAAAGAGAGGACAGGATAGGAGAAAGCCAGCCCCCAAAACGAGTCTTTTCAGCTATGTAGAAAAAAAGTTCGCCTTAGACGACAATCGATTACTATAGATAACTAGGCTGTAGGTATTTTAAAATAATTTTGTGCGTGAGTAAAATGGGAGAAAATAGGTACAACTCTTGAAATATTGTGTCTCTGAACGCCCATCTGATGAAGGACATACTACGGGATGCGCATGCTACGACACAGACCACATGCGTCTAATGTAGCAGTTGTTTCATTGTTACGAAATAAAAACGGCGCGGCGGTGAAACACTCGTCTTAAAAAAATATATATATACTCGTATACCTTCACTATTGTATACATTCATTAGAACTAGTTCAAAGGTTTCCTCTTATCTCGCATTGCACGTGTATATTTCCTATCCTTTTGTCCGAACATCATTCTTTAGAAATGTCTAGATATTAAAATGAACTATTTATAATAAAAACGGGTTATCAAGGTATCATGTCAAATAGGTACCTACGATTATCACAATATTGTAAAGATAAAGATCTATGTCTTTACTTGACCAGAGAAACATAACGCATCATAATCATAACTGTTGTTATATTATGTTACTAAACCCATAAAATAAACGAGACCTTGTTTACACTGCTGGGGTAAAGGGACTTTTTAGTCCTATTCGAGCAGGATAAACAAGGTATATTCTATTCTATCTTCGCTGTTTTGATGAATGCAATAAGTAATACCCCTGTTTTTTGTTTCATCACAATGTGTTTTAATACTTATCGGCTCATTCTTCATCATTCTTTTCCCATTTACTGGGTCACCCTTTATAAAAAGAAAGAGAAAAAAAAAAACAAACAAACAAACAAAGCTACATATTTAGTATTTTTATTCAATCAACCAGATGAAATCACGAAACGAAACTCGAACGAAACTAAAAATTAACGAAATAAATAAGATACTCCCAAAATCACTTCCATTTGTGTCCAAAAAAAATACCAATAAAATGTCCCATCGCCTAATCATCAGGAACTTCCTATTCACAAACGCCCCTCGCTTTCCAGTCATCAAAATGAACGAAACAAGAAGTAAATATAAATATGTTGTATGAAAGAGAAAGACTGCGATTACATTTCTTACCACCCACTCCTTCATCAATCTTTCTTCTCGCGTCCATTCCCATTACTTTCTAATCTTTTGTCAACAGCATTGGCTAAATTCTCCTCAATCTTATCCTTCTCTACGTGATGCACAATCTCCTCTCCCCTAAGTCCGAACACATCGTCATTATACTTGATATAGGACAGCATAATGTCATACACGATGGTGATTAAGTTCACATACATGACTCTGTACTGAGGGCTGATGTAGGTGAAGTTAATAAACTGACAGGGTGGCCACAGAAGACAGTCTGTGGTGTATATGACGAGGAACTTGTCCCTTATTTCTTCCTTAATTTCGTCTTTCGGCTTGGCCTCCAAGATGCCCATACCATAGAGAACCCATTACTTTCTAATCTTTTGTCAACAGCATTGGCTAAACTCTCCTCAATCTTCTCCTTTATCAGTATTTTTTCTCTTGTGTCCATTGCCATTACTTTCTAATCTTTTGTCAACAGCATTGGCTAAACTCTCCTCAATCTTCTCCTTTATCAGTCTTTTTTCTCTTGTGTCCATTGCCATTACTTTCTAATCTTTTGTTCACAGCATTGGCTAAACTCTCCTCATCCTTCTCTACGTGATGCACAATCTCCTCTCCCCTAAGTCCGAACACATCGTCATTATACTTGATATAGGACAGCATAATGTCATACACGATGCTGACTAAGTTCACATATATGACTCTATACTGAGCGCTGATGTAGGTGAAGTTAACAAACTGACAGGGGGGCCACAGAAGACAATCCGTGGTGTAAATGACGAGGAACTTGTCCCGTACTTCTTCCTTAATTTCGTCCTTCGGCTTGGCCTCCAAGATGCCTATCCCATAAACCCGATGTTTACCTACCATGCTGACACCGCACCAGTCGCTATGCACATTATTTTATAGCTACTCATTTTCTACAAGAGGCTGAGTTATAATTAACTAAAGCAAATCAAGAATTCTGTGTGGTAAAGAGAGAGCTTCTTCACAACTTTTGTGGACATCACAGCATTACAAGTGCCTCCTTTACTATCTACTCGTATCAACAATCTTTTTACACTGGTCTCTACGAGAAGTCCTCACGAGGCTCCAATAATCCTAACACCCAGTGTTTACCTACCAAGCTGACACCGCACCGGTCGCTATGCACATTATTTATAGCTACTCATTTTCCACACGAGGCTAAGTTATAATGAACTAAAGCAAATCAAGAATTCTGTGTGGTAAAGAGAGAACTTCTTCACAACTTTTGTGGGCATCACAGCATTACAAGTGCCTCCTTTACTATCTACTCGTATCAACAATCTTTTTACACTGGTCTCTACGAGAAGTCCTCACGAGGCTTAATACCAATAAAATGTCCCATCGCCTAATCATCAGGAACTTCTTATTCACAAACGCCCCTCGCTTTCCAGTCATCAAAATGAACGAAACAAGAGGTAAATATAAATATGTTGTATGAAATACTGCGATTACATCATTTATTACCACCCACTCTTTCATCAATCTTTCTTCTCGCGTCCATTCCTATTACTTTCTAATCTTTTGTCAACAGCATTGGCTAAACTCTCCTCAATCTTATCCTTCTCTACGTGATGCACAATCTCCTCTCCCCTAAGTCCGAACACATCGTCATTATTCACGAAGCTGACTGTACCCCGAACTCCAAACACAGAGTCGAAAAAACTCCGACCCCGCCGGGAATCGAACCCGGGACCTCCAGAGTGCAAGCCTGTACCCACTCGGCCATGGAGGTTGTGTAGCCTCCGTGGCCACCAGCCACACATTATCTCTTACTCAATATGTATAAATTTTACCTATGAAATATACAAGACCTTGTTTAGACTGCGGGAGTAAAGGGACGACTCTATACTGAGCGCTGATGTAGGTGAAGTTAACAAACTGACAGGGTGGCCACAGAAGACAGTCCGTGGTGTAAATGACAAGGAACTTGTCCCGTACTTCTTCCTTAATTTCGTCTTTCGGCTTGGCCTCCAAGATGCCTATCCCATAAAGGAAAATTATGATACATACAGGTGAAATGATCGCTTGGTCTAAACACAGCTTGAGAGCGATCGACTTCCCCGACCGCTTCGGGAGGTACTTGTCTAGATATTTGTAGAAGAAATGCTGAGGTGGGCCCAGGGATGAACAAGGTATATTCTATTCTATTCTATCAGATAGACCTGACAGGTACACCTGATCATGTCCGCCTGTCAGGTCTATCTGATAGAATAGAATAGAATATACCCTGTTTATCCTGCCAGAATGAGACTGAAAAGTCCCTTTACTCCCGCAGTCTAAACAAGGTCTTGTATATTTCATAGGTAAAATTTATACATATTGAGTAAGAGATAATGTGTGGCTGGCCTTACCCCTGCCGTGTAGGAATGGAGAAGGTCAGCATTCATCAGCGCTACCACGGGTCCGTGCTGAACCAGCATCTGCAGAATAGTATTCGCCCCTCTGAACTTATAATATTTATCCGAGTAAACTTTGATCTTCGAAGAGTTGTACTGGCAATGGTACGTCTTGCCGTGGTCGTTTCTGTACGGGTAATCCGCTTCGGAATGGTCTGTTGAATCGTATCGCCTAGACACATGAGGACTCCACCCCCCAGGGTGTTGGTGTAGAAGAGATACTTCTGAGAGAAGATGGTGCGGAGGATTTGGGTCATTTTTCGATAAAAATTTCCGACGACAGACCGGTAATACCCATGTGAGCCACCCTCTTGAGGTCGTATCCCGTTTTGTCCGCTTTGGTGTACAGTTCGATGGTCTGTTGAATGGTATCGCCTAGACACATGAGGACTCCGCCCCCGAGGGTGTTGGTGTAGAAGAGATACTTCTGAGAGAAGATGGTGCGGAGGATTTGGGTCATTTTTCGATAAAAATTTCCGACGAGCTGGGCCGAATATCGCTAATTGACGGGGTTTCTGACCAGTTATTTGGGCCGAATATCGCTAGGCGGGGTTTTCCGCTCCTTAGATGGTCCGAAGCTCGCTAATTGGCGGGGTTTCTGTTAACCGGTTAGTTCGTTGGGCGAATTTTGCTGAGAGGCGCACGGCGGAGCTTCTACGGTCTTGTTTCGTTCATTTTGACGACTGGAAAGCGAAGGGCGTTTGTGAATAGGAAGTTCCTGATGATTAGGCGATGGGACATTTTATTGGTATTATTTTTGGACACAATAATAATAATAATAATAAGGTTTATTCAGTTTCTTCACAAATTTCATCGTGTTCCTATATAAGTACATAATGTTTGTACCTACTTTGCGGGGTTTCTGTTAACCGGTTACTTCGTTGGGTGGATTTCGTTGAGAGGCGCACGGCGAAGCTTCTACGGTCTTGTTTCGTTCATTTTGACGACTGAAAAGCGAGGGGCGTTTGTGAATGGAAAGTTCCTGATGATTAGGCGATGAGATATTTTATTGGTATTATTTTTGGACACAAATGGAAGTGATTTTGGGAATATTGTATTTATTTCATTTTGGGCATTTTGTTTGTGATGGTGATCAGGTGTGGAACGCTAGACGCTAGCCGAAAAATCGCCCTCATTTTGAAAACACTCAATCTGGTTCAAAATCCGACATTCTGTCTCTAGCACTTCCTGAACTATAGCACGAATTTCTCGATGAAAAGCACCACTTATAAATATAGACCTTGTTTTTAACATATTTCCATAAAAAAAGGTCGCACGAGCTAAGATCGGTTGTGGAGGGAGGAAAATCAAAACGGGTGCGAAACTTCATCTGAGCATTAGTAAAAAATTCAGTACTTTTAAGAAATGCCACCACAGCGTAAGCTCGATGTTGCGGGGTCCACGACTACATTGTAACAAAAGCTTATTTTGTTCTGAACTCAGTGATGTTAATTTTAACAAGCTACGTTAAGTTATAACAAAGTTAGGTATGGGCAAATCAAAATCGTCAGGTAACGCTGGGCCACCCTGTATTTACCTAAAATCCCGAATTTTTTTCTCGTTTTCTTTAGTTGTTTTTATTAGTCCTTTTTTTTCTTTATTTATATCTTACAAAACTATCGATGAGAAGCACTGTAAAAAAAAAAAGTTCGATATTGATTCTCCTGATAATGGATGACCTACTAATGAAAGTTTTCGTAAGTAGTGATTCAACTGACGCCATTAATCAAATTGGGAATGCCTTTATCAATTATTTAGATTAGGTTTAGGTAGGTACCTATGTATAATTGTTAATTGTATATTATATGCTAAGTATTCAGACGATTATACCTATGTTAGAAGTGCCAAATGATACGTGCTATAGGTTCTCACTGAGATTGTATTTGATAGATTAGTTTGATGCAGAATATATCAGTAGTGACGTAAGAATATGTCAGTCCACGTATTATAGGTTTATCAAGTATTTCATTCATCTAACAGTTTAGTCAGAATATAATATATTCTGATTTTATTGTCTTTATACGTACTGAGACCTATATCTACCTACATAGATTCACACACAGTCACGAGAAATCAAAGCGGTAGATAATGGGTGATTACTCTTCTTGGTAATTATGCAGAAGTCACGTCCGTGGAAAAGAAAGCTCCTTTTTGTATTTAACCTAACCCTATAATAACACTAATCACTGCTCTAATTGTGAAAACTCCTTTTTGCGTTTAACCTAACTCTATAATAATACTGGTCACTACTCGTTTGTGCCAGTTCCTTTGGTAGCAATATTCCACGGACGTGACTTCTGCACAAGTACCCTCTTCTTGAGATGGTTGAATACCTAGTTAGGAATCTACGTAAAGTAGGTTTACCTGGTTGACTAATAGCATCGAGTTGGTCAATTATTTCTTGCTTCTCTGTTCACTATCTTGTATTATCCGTTCTCACGTGCTTGTGATTATTACTGTCGTAAAGGGTTTCCAATAATATATCTCTTATAAGGGTTTCGATTTGCTGTGATCGATTATATTTCTTGATTGTCTATTAGGTTTTGCTGATTTGGATCTGTGCGAATTTTTCCTCCTTGGTATTTCTTTTTGTCTTAAAAATAAATAAATAAAATTTTTATATTTATCGGTCTAGAAAAGGAGCTTTTTCTAGTCTTATTGCCGGATTAATATACTGTTCAACTGTAGACACTGTTTAACACTTGCAAAACTGTAGACAACTGACAATAAATAAATTAGGGACTATTACCAACTGATCACTATTTGTGTCAAAAAATAACCCAATAAAATGTCCTATCACCCAATCATCAGGATCTTCCTAATCACAAACGTCCCTCGATTTCCAGTCGTCAAAATGAGCGAAACAAGATAATAGCATCGATTTGGTCAATTATTTTTTGCTTCTCTGTTCACTATCTTGTATTATCCGTTCTCACGTGCTTGTGATTATTACTGCCGTAAAGGGTTTCCAATAATATATCCCTTATAACGGTTTCGATCTGCTGTGATCGATTATATTTCTTGATTGTCTATTAGGATGTGCTGATTTGGATTTGTGCGAATTTTTCCTCCCTGGTATTTCTTTTTGTCTTAAAAATAAATAAATAAAAAAATTATATTTATCGGTCTAGAAAATGAGCTTTTTCTAGTCTTATTGCCGGATTAATATACTGTTCAACTCTAGACACTGTTTAACAGTTGCAAAACTGTAGACAACTATTGCTGTAACACAAAACTGTA
Source organism: Diaphorina citri (assembly GCF_000475195.1). NCBI lineage: Eukaryota > Metazoa > Arthropoda > Insecta > Hemiptera > Psyllidae > Diaphorina > Diaphorina citri. Next base: position 287,081 of record NW_007377659.1, read on the forward strand.
AAGAGCACTTGTAGAACGTTTGGTTTTAAGTACTCCGTGAAATAGGAAGACTGTAGCAAAAAATTCGGTTAGAACTAAGAAATGGCTCCGAAGCTCGAATTTTGGCGATTCCTGCAACGGAAGAACGTTGATTATTTAACAAAGTTTGGCTAAAAATGATAGTCAAATATTGAAGACAGACGAACTGGGTAACTAAATACAAAACTTTAAACTCACTTCGTACAATCAATGTCAAATTATTTAGAAAAATTGTCCATTAGTCCATTACCTAATACCCACCTACCATTTTTTTTTTTTTTTTTTTTTTTTTTTTTTTTGT
>NW_007377659.1:287909-308134 GCF_000475195.1 Diaphorina citri
CGCTTGGTGGGTAGCACGTCTGCCTTGTAAGCGTTAAGTCGCGGGTTCGATAAAATCCACTATCTTAAGGAGATAAGATTCGTTCTCGGAACGGTTAAATGCGGAAAGAAAGGATGGACATTTTCCGACTCACCAGCAAGCGCAAAGGCCCAACAGGCGCCACATCCATTCTGAGCCATCACAGGGGAGACTATATTCTTGTCACGCCAATCCAAGTCATCAGGTAAAGGTCCCTTGTACGACTGATTCAACAGCTTCTCAACTTCTTCCCTGTCGTCAAGGATAGCCTGCTCTTGTTCAGCTGGCACCGGAAGGTGACCCGTTTTGAACAAAATCTCTTCCGGGGAGCGGTCGCTGATCCCATTCGGCTTAAAATACTTCTCACCAATTTTCCGGACGTTGTTTCTGAACAGCTCGAAACGTCGTTTAAGTTCGTCGACGGATGAATAGTGCCTCTTTTCGGTCACAACGAATGTTTTGAATAACTCTACTTGCTTGGGCGTGTCATGTTTTAGGTCGCCTTTCGCGAGAAGAGCGTTAACTTTGGAAAGGGTATCTGCCGAACTATCGGGCAGTCGTGGCCCTTCGAGCTCTTGAATTTTGCGTCCCTCCGGGCACGCTTGGTAACCCAATGGAATAGTACACAGAAAAATAACCACTGTCTTCGGAAACATTGTTTCTGCGGAACAATTGACTCTTCACTGGCAAAATTAACTTACTCAAGTAAATGTAAACTCACACTGTAAATGTTACTTTGTCAAGTGGCAAAACTCAATGTTCTTCCTTAAATGGCACGGGCTATTTATACAAATGCCTGCACCTAATTGATATCAATTTTATAGATTTTTCTTTTATCTATAATTTTAGAGATTCTTCTTTTATCTACCTACAATTTTATATTTCTGCAATGAAATACACGTGCTATTTTGGACTAAAAAAGTTTTTATTTTTTATAGATTTTTCCTTTATCTATTGTTTTATAGATTTTTCTGTTATCACTTATCAGCAAGGAAGTTCAAATGCCATATTGCCATGGCGCCATACTGTTTTGCCATATTTTAGCAAAATTTGGGAAAATGCAATAAAAAGCCTTATTGTGCCATGAAAAATGCCATAAAAAGACTTACTTTTTTGCTAATTTTGCTATATTTTAGGCATTTTTGGGTAAAATATAAAACTATAAGAACAAAAAAGAAGAAGAAAAAAAAAAAGTAGGTACTAAAGATGAACCGTACTTAAATGTGGTTATGCATTTGGGAAAACATTTAGCACGAAAGGTCGATTCCTACGTAAAAAGTCTTCAAAAATCCAAATCTGAAGTCAAAACAGCGAAAAATTATTTTAAAAGGTTGGAAATTCAATTCTTATTTGACATTGCAATTAAAAATGTAAAATACTTGCCTGATTCTTGAAAAAATTTCTTATTTTGCCATGTTTTGAACAAATAAATGCCATATTTTCCCAAAATAAGTGCCATATTGCCATGTTTTTTAGTTCCATATTTTGGAAAAATAAGTGCCATATTCCGAACTTCTCTGCTTATCAGTATTTTTTTCTACTACCTACTCATTATTATCAGGCGCTGTAACTATGTAGTAAATCATTTGCGTCGAGCACCTATCTTGGTTGAAGCTATAAAACCAAAGGGCTACCTATTGAGCTGTGTCCACACTTAGTAGACCGGCCATCGATCGATGTCAACTGACACGTCCACACTGCCTCGACAACATAGACTTTTCTCCGTTATGGGCCCAGAATCAGGCCCAATATCTCGTGAAAAAAAAAATCCCTTGTGTACATACTACATACCTATTGAAGATTTCCGCCAAACTTTATGAATGAAAAGAGGACTTTTTAGGAATCAAACTATCCTGTCTTCTTTCTCTCTTCAATTTCGGGACGATAAGACCATAGCAGCTACAGTTCCCTCTGTCAAACCTCTTTTTTTTTAATAATAATAATAATAATAATAATAAAAAAAACACAACCTACACGTCAACTAAGAACTCTAACCATCCACACAAGACAATAGGAAATAAAAACAACAATTTTTTAAATATTAAAAAAATTGTAATTTTTTTATATATTTTTTTGCCATTTTTTTTGGTTTTTCTATTTTTTTATTTTCTTATTTTTTTCAAATTTACATTTAAACTTCCATAAAAAAAAATGCTGTACAACTAAGAGTTAAATATATTTATTATCACGAACAATTTTATTCGTCGGTTTTTTGCTCTTTCCCCTGCGTTTCTTGCACTTTACAAAACATTTTTCGTTTCTTGACATCTAAAGAAAATCAGATAGGTATATTTTTTTACCAAGGTTTATTAGAGTATATCAAATTAGGTAGGATAAAATAACTATCCTGGACTTTTTAAGCAAACATTGTATCACTTTTAAAATCCGGACTGCGTTCCTATAAATAACATGACTTGCCCTTCAAATTTTTTGCTGACATCACAACAAGCATTATAATGTTTATGTTTAAACAAAAAAGGTTTTTAAAGGCTTTTCTTCTGTAACTCCAAGTCATTTTTTTTTCTTTTTCAAGTGGATCTAGTAGTAGTCATACTTAAGTTAATTTCGCAGAAACTTGCTTGATTTTCATATGGTACTTGTGTATGTTGGATGTAATTCTTAATGTAAGTACTACTGTTTTACTATCCAATGTCAAATAATGTTGACAATAGTATTCTATCAAAAATTCACAATTTTCTGACATCTATGTGATAAAAGCATTTAATTTTCAAGATATCTTCTTCTGAATGTTATAGGTTTTTATTAGCGGTCTATTTGTTTAAAGAAATTTCGGGGGACCCTTGGTTTAAACTCACGGTACCCCATTTTGGAAATCACTGATCTAATAAATGCACGAGTTATGGTACCTCAATCTACTGGTCTAATACAGAGTGTAACTCAAAATAGTTAGGTACCTACAGAGTGTAACTCAAAATAATTAGGTACCTACAGAGTGTAACTCAAAATAATTAGGTACCTACAGAGTGTAACTCAAAATAATTAGGTACCTACAGAGTGTAACTCAAAATAATTAGGTACCTACAGAGTGTAACTCAAAATAATTAGGTACCTACAGAGTGTAACTCAAAATAATTAGGTACCTACAGAGTGTAACTCAAAATAATTAGGTACCTACAGAGTGTAACTCAAAATAATTAGGTACCTACAGAGTGTAACTCAAAATAATTAGGTACCTACAGAGTGTAACTCAAAATAATTAGGTACCTATAGAGTGTAACTCAAAATAGTTACCTACAGAGTGTAACTCAAAATAATGATTACTGGAAAGCATTTCGAAATCTACGATTATGAAGGGAAAAAAAGGTCTAGGTAAACTTTGTGTGAACACATGACTTTTTAAACGAAATAGGAGAGAGGAGAGGGAAAGAAACGAGGATTGGGAGGGGGAGAGAGAAGAGAGGAGAGAAAAAGAGGGGGAAGAGACTGGGGGGTGGGGGGGGGGGGGGGGTCGGAATCAAAAGATAGAAAGAGAGAGAGGGGTTTAAATCGAAAGAAAGATAGAGAGGGTTCAGAAGGAGGCGCGGTTCATGGTGGCGGGTTTCTAGTTGGAAGGTCGCTAGTTCAAGTCCCGGTCCTCCAGATATTTGTACTCGAACGTGAAGCCCTCCTTTTTCCTCTGGCTCCACTTCTCGTTGTCGAAGTAAATGTACGTGCCCTGGGGGGAGAAAAATATGGAAACAAATAAATACTCGTGAAGAAAGAATAGGTATCAAAAACTCTCCCAGCTGTCCTTAATGTTCCCTTAACTCTCCCATGAATCAAGCACACCTAAATTCCTGTCAAGCCTTGGAAGCCAGCAGTTCCATTGTAGTTCCACAAGTCTTCGATTTCGGGACGATGAGACCCTAGCAGTTACAGTAGTTCACTCCATGGAACCTCTTAAAAATAAATAAATAAATAACTAATGTTCCCTTAACTCTCCCATGAATCAAGCACACCTAAATTCCTGTCAAGCCTTGGAAGCCAGCTTTTCCATTGTAGTTCCACAAGTCTTAGATTTCGGGACGATGAGACCCTAGCAGTTACAGTAGTTCACTCCATGGAACCTCTTTAAAAAAAATAAATAAATAAATAAAAACAGCACATTTTTACTTTATATTTAAAAAATTTCAGGACTTTTAGATAATTTCTGTTCTCTTTGACGGCTCATGTCCATTTATTTCTCACCTGTTCGTAATCTTCGTTGATAAGCTTGGGCTCCTCGTGTCGCTGGAACCACATCATGTACTTGGTGTGAAAGCGCCACGACTGTTTCTTGAGCGCCTTGGCCGCCAGATATTGCGCCTTGGTACCTTCCATGTAGTAGAAAATGAAGAACAGGGACTCGGTCGAAAGGCGCTGGAAAAAGTCGAGCGTATCCGAGTGGGGCAACGGAACCTGCCGAACAAACGCGAAGTTAATATACAGTGTGTAAAAATTTCAAGTACATAAGACATCGGTGGTAGACACAGAAATATCTGCCAATTAACACAAATTTACATACCTAAGCCAAAGGTATTAAAATATACAGTGTGTTTATAAAGTAAGTTGCGCCGTTTTAAACACCTCAACGTCGAAAGGTGGAGTTTCGGAAATCAATATATTGATAAAAAAAAAACACTAATGTTTCACCGCCGTTTTCATTTAGTAGCAATGAAACAACTGCTACATTAGACTCAAGTGGTCTGTGTCGAGATGGGCGATAAGAGTCACAATACTTCATGCGTCCAATGTAGCAGTTGTTTCATTGCTACGAAATAAAAAAAAAACGGCGATGAAACACTCATCTTAAAAAATAAAAAAAAATAAACTCCCATTTAGGTGCTGGGTCAGCATGAGAACACCAGAAAGTAACCTGTTGAGATATTTCCAATCGAAAAATGAGCAAAGTTCAAAGTCAAAGTGCCCCACTCAGACTAAGCTGGTCTACTCCATAATTAAGGGTCCTCCGGTCAGAGTCAGACTTATGATTACCTGTGGGTAGTAGGAGGGGGTGGTACATGGGGTCCTCGTTATGTAGTGGCGAAGTCGCTCTGAGTCGGCCGGGGTGGGTAGATGGTGGTACGCCTGATCTACGAGCTGATATTGGTAGTGGTGTGCCTTGTGGAGGGGCTGAGGGCCGAGGGGCACCACGCCTAGCATGTAGGGGATGTGCGCCTCGCTCGGCGCCAGGGACTTGTCGTACACCTCTGTGAAACCCGGACGCAAAGTGGAATTTGGTTCGAGGGATTTAGACGATATGACGCGAGTCAAATTTGTTTAGTTTGTTTGTTTGTTTGTATAAAATATACCCACATTTTGTAGCAATGAAACAACTTGTAAGTACATTGGACAGCATCGGTCTGTGTCGTAGTATGCCTCTCATGAGATGGGCGAGAAGAGACACAATACTTCCCATTTAGATTTTCAACACGAGAACACCAGAGAGTAACCTGTTGAAATATTTTTGCAATCGAAAAAACATCGACACAAATTTGTACTCAGGACCTTCTGCATGGCAAGCAAGCGTGTTACCACTGTGTCCTGAATTGAATTTGGTTAGAATAGACATTTTTTTCCTTTTAGGCGCTTTAACACTACAGACAGTAGGTCGTTCAGATTTTTCCCGAGCTACGAGTGGGCTGTATTGAGTTCTTACCTTGCTGCTGTTGTTGCTGGCTATTCGAGTCGGAGGCGGGGGGCGGGAGTTCGAGCCCCGCCTTGTCCAGCACATCCTGAGCGATCACCTTGAGTGAGAGTGTTTTTTGTTTTAATTCAATGGAGTGCTTAAGCTGGTGACGTGAAATTGGCGACAAATGTTGCCTGATAGATTGATTGATTGATTTATTTGACCAACCAGAAAAGTTAGTAAAAGCAGGTACTATACTACTCACAGTTGAGATGTTTATGACTGGACTGCTGGGGCGGGGTCGCGTTCACACTCGCCATGTTGACGGGCGGCGTGCTGGCGACGGCGGCAAAGTTACTCGGGACCGCCACAGGTGTGGAGGGGGCGTGAGGGTAGTGGTTGTTGCCGCGAACTGAGTAGGCGGGGTCGCGTTCGCGCTTACATTACTTTCCTTCCTACACCATAAGGAAAGTAAAAGAGTAGGCAACATAATATGTAAAATACGACTTTACTTAACAAAGTATGCCAACCAGAAAAGTTAGTAAAAGCAGGTACTACTCACAGTTGAGATGTTTATGACTGGACTGCTGGGGCGGGGTCGCGTTCACACTCGCCAAGTTGACGGGCGGCGTGCTGGCGACGGCGGCAAAGTTACTCGGGACCGCCACAGGTGTGGAGGGGGCGTGAGGGTAGTGGTTGTTGCCGGGGGTCGTCGGCGCAGGTTGAGAACCGCTCGGGTGTTTGTTACTCGTAGGTGTGCTGCGGAAAAGGAAGAGTTATTAGGGTAGAAACACACTACTATCACGTCACGTGAGCTCACGGCGAATCAGAAAGATGTAGTTCAAAGTTTTCCTATAATGTTGTAGGTAATCTCGTTCAGCCAAAGAGTTATTAGGGTAGAAACAGACTACTATCACGTCACGTGAGCTCACGGCGAATCAGAAAGATGTAGTTCAAAGTTTTCCTATAATGTTGTAGGTAATCTCGTTCAGCCCGGCGAATCAGAAAGGTGTAGTTCAAAGTTTTCCTATAATGTTGTAGGTAATCTCGTTCAGCCACAGTACTATCACGTCAAAAGGTATAGGGAATACCGAGAATATACCTGATATCAATAGAAAATTAAAAAAGAAGTGTTGTTTTTCATCAGGTGGTGTTTTTCACCACCTTTTTTAATTACAGCCCAGGACGAACTTTATCCTAAAGAGAATAGAATAGAATATACGTTGCTAATACTGCTAGAATAAGACTGAAAAGTTCATTTACTCCCGCAGTCTATGCATTTGGTACAACATTTTTAATATTATTTTCCCTTTTCTGCCAGAATAGTTCTTATTTATACTGCTCGAATAGGACTGAAAAGTCCCTTTACTCCAGCAGTAGGCTACTACTATTATTGTAGTCAAATTCTCAAATTATATTGAGGATAAAATTCCATACCTCTGCTGGGATTGAACCCACGCCCTCCTGTTTACCAGGCAAGCGCCTTGACCACTACACCACCGAGGCAGGTTCCTTCTCAGAACAGCTGGCCTTCTCCTATCCTGTTCTACTCTTTTCCATTTTATTCTAGTTAATATTTTTAAAAATATCAGTCTTGGTACCCAGAGCCAAAGTTACGGACGAAATTACTAGGTATAGTTCCAAAATCGACAAATTTATTGTTACTCACGAAGGTATACTATGGGGAGGCGGCAGGGTGGGGGTGGGGCCCCGTTGAGATAGGGGGGGCAGCGTGGGGGCCCCGCTTCCTTTACTGGCCCCGCTGGTTCCATGGTTGAGGGACATTAGAGAGTTGTGGCTCTGTTGAGACTGGGGTAGTATTGAGGGGGCGCTGCTGGATGGGACAGTAGCGGAGGTGTTGGTTGTGCTCAGGGGTCGAACGGCAGTTGGTTTAACCATACCCTAAACAGATTAAAAAGAGTAAAAGTTGAAGTCTATTGGTCTTGCTTTTGAATGTTTGTGACGCTATAACCCGCGATTGCCTGGTCCGATTTTGATGAAATGAGTAAAAGTTGAAGTCTATTGGTCTTGCTTTTGAATGTTTGTGACGCTATAACCCGCGATTGCCTGGTCCGATTTTGATGAAATTTAATATAGGTATATGAGCTATAACTTGCGATTGCCTGGTCCGATTTTGATGAAATTTGGAATATGAGTAATAATAATAAAAAATAAATAACTAAAAAGAATTATGAGCTATAACTTGCGATTGCCTGGTCCGATTTTGATGAAATTTGGAATATGAGTAATAATAATAAAAAATAAATAACTAAAAAGATGAGCTATAACTTGCGATTGCCTGGCCTGGTCCGATTTTGATGAAATTTGGAATATGAGTAATAATAATAAAAAATAAATAACTAAAAAGAAGTTTTAATTACCTTGCTAGCATTAATCTCTTCGCTATTCATCTTGCTCTTGTTCTTCTTCTCGCTGGAGGGCGCGTTAGGTTCGACACTGGACGAGGAACATTCAGTGACGGCGGAATGGTTGAGACCCAGGGTCGGACTATGGGGGGACGTCGAGGCGAGAGAGTTGGGGGTACCGTTACTGTCCGTCGTGGCGGAGGAGGGGACCACGCCTGCCAGCTCGAGCTCGTCCAGGCCTGAGAGGAAATGAAGGAAAATAATGATTTAATTTATTTATTTTTAATTGATCTAAGTAGGGTGTTAATTTAATCTAATTGTAATAAGTAAAAGAAAGAAATTTTAATTGAGTTAAGCATAAATGCTCGTCACAAATGTTGTTCCCGGTGGTGGTGTAGTGGTCAAGGCGCTCGCCTGGTAAACAGGAGGGCGTGGGTTCAATCCCAACCGAGGTATGGAATTTTATCCTCATATAACCGGTTGGTACATCTGGACTTCAAATGTTTTTGAAAAATAACATAAACAAACCACTTTTTTGTGAAAAGTGTTTTCTCTAGGACTGAAATAGGTATCGAATTTTATTCAAGTTTTTCCGATCGAACCGGGTTTTCTTCGCCACTTTTTGGAAAGAAAAAATTGCGCTCAATCCAAATAACAACAGTTTAAAGTGATTCGCCCTGTTTGTTTCAAAGTGTGATAACTTGATCGCGAAATCCGTTTCAAAACATCCTACCATGCAAAACATCGACTACTTGAACAGCTGATTTGATCATATACCTACAGGCTACAGGGTAAGTCCATTTCCTTTAGTTTGTTCACTCAGGGAATCGAACCCGGGACTCTGAATAGTGATCGCAGTTTAGAGACCAATCTTCAGATATGTAACATTAGTGATAAGCCAAGTTGTAAGGTGGCTTTCAGTTTTCAAGATATCAGAAAACAAACGTATACCTATAATGCGCCTTCATAATGTTGAATTGACAATATGCAGTGCATTTAAAATGCTAAGCATGAAGTATTCATCACTTTTAGAACGGCGTTTTATGTACATAGCGCTTACATCAGTACTTCTCAAACTGTGTGCCACGGAGAAGCTGAAGTCTTGAGAAGTGTGCCGCGGTGGCGATAACTTTGAGAAGCACTGGCTTGTACATTGTACAAGGTATGGTACAATAAAGGGCCCAAAAGCCTTGGGTGGCTTGAAAATGTGAGCAGCCCGCACTTGCCCAGATGGTCACCCATCTGGATACCAACCACGCTGAACGTTGCTTTAGTGACTCATCGAGAACTGGTGCATTGAACATGCTATCGTCATTGGCTGTCCACTATTGTTTTAATTTGTAAGGTTGCTTAACATTTGTCTTCTGTAAACAAACACAGTAAACAGTTAAGTTGATCATACTTATGTACTTAGTTAGGTACACATATTTATCTATGCCTCGTCGCACTGTCCAATGTTTTCATACGCTCAGACGTAATCTCGGCAGTTTTACATAATCTAACAGCTTTGTCTAGATCGTTGCTTCAGTGACTCATCGAGAACTGGTGCATTGAACACGCTATCGTCATTGGCTGTCCACTATTGTTTTAATTTGTAAGGTGGCTTAACATTTGTCTTCTGTAAACAAACACAGTAAACAGTTAAGTTGATCATACTTATGTACTTAGTTAGGTACACATATTTATCTATTAGATAGTAGATACAAAGCCTTGTTTATAATTGTAGCAGACTTTATACAGTAAAGGAAATCTTGGAAAACATTAAGGTGTGTCCACACATACCGGCCGTCGATCAATGTCGACCGAACCGTCCACACTGCCTCGATAACAGAGATTCAGCTCGTCGATGGACGGTCGGTCGACTATGTTTGGACACAGCTTTAGAAACGTATCTAGGAATCTAGGTACTTTACAGGGTGAAAATGTAGAATGTAGATATCCTACCTACAAGGTGTTGGGGGAAATAAATCACTAAATAGCCGTGGCCCTAGACTCGAAGTTCACTTGTTCACTGTGCTACGTACTACACCCCTGAGGTTAGTTAATAGAAAATAATTTATTATTACGATTTTTAACAAAGTACCTACCTACCTAGGAAGTAGAAAAAGCCATCTTACGAGAAAAATTGATAGAAAGTAAATAAGCCAGACGGAACGTGTGAGTGGGTAGTAGGTACCTATTGTTGTCACTCTCTGACGGCACGCAGCACCATTACCCAAATTTTCTTTTTTGCTACTGTTTTAGGCTTTCTAGGACTATAAAAAGAAAAAAAATCAATCAAAGCCTCTAGCCTAACGCAGTGCAGTTAACTAAGATTGAGTTAAAACTTAGAACTCACTTCGTTCGTTCAAAATGTGCTTGGAATAAAATCCCAGTAACTTTTTGTTTGTTCGGTTGGTATATCTGGACTTCAAATGTTTTTGAAAAATAACATATAAACAAACCACTTTTTTGTGAAAAGTGTTTTCTCTTGAACTGAAATATCGAAATTTATTCAAGTTTTTCCGATCAAACCAGGTTTTCTTCGCCACTTTTTGGAAAGAAAAAATTGCACTTAATCCAAATAACAACAGTTTAAAGTGATTCGCCCTGTTTGTTTCAAAGTGTGATAACTTGATCGCGAAATCCGTTTCAAAACATCGACTACTTGAACAGCTGATTTGATCACCTACAGGGTAAGTCCATTTCCTTTAGTTTGTTCACTCAGGGAATCCAACCCGGGACTCTCTGAATAGTGATCGCAGTTTAGAGACCAATCTTCAGATATGTAACAAAAGTGATAAGCCAAGTTGTAAGGTGGCTTTCAGTTTTCAAGATGTCAAAAGACAAACGTATACCTATAATGCGCCTTCATAATGTTGAATTGATAATATGCAGTGCATTTAAAATGCTAAGCATGAAGTATCCATCACTTTTGGAACGGCGTTTTATGTACATAGCGCTTACATCAGTACTTCTCAAACTGTGTGCCACGGAGAAGCTGAAGTCTTAAAAAATGTGCCGCGGTGGCGATAACTTTGTGAAGCACTGGCTTGTACATTGTACAAGGTATGGTACAATAAAGGGCCCAAAAGCCTTGGGTGGCTTGAAAATGTGAGCAGCCCGCACTTGCCCAGATGGTCACCCATCCGGATACCAACCACGCTGAACGTTGCTTCAATGACTCATCGAGAACTGGTGCATTGAACATGCTATCGTCATTGGCTGTCCACTATTGTTTTAATTTGTAAGGTGGCTTAACATTTGTCTTCTATAAACAAACACAGTAAACAGTTAAGTTGATCATACTTATGTACTTAGTTAGGTACACATATTTATCTATTAGATAGTAGATACAAAACAAAGCCTTGTTTATAATTGTAGCAGACTTTATACAGTAAAGGAAATCTTAGAAAACATTAAGGTGTGTCCACACATACCGGCCGTCGATCAATGTCGACTGAACCGTCCACACTGCCTCGATAACAGAGATTCAGCTCGTTAATGGACGGCCGGTCTATGTTTGGACACAGCTTTAGAAATGTATCTAGGAATCTAGGTACTTTACAGGGTGAAAATGTAGAATGTAGATATCCTACCTACAAGGTGTTGGGGGAAAATAAATCACTAAATAGCCGTGGCCCTAGACTCGAAGTTCACTGTGCTACGTACTACACCCCTGAGGTTCGTTAATAGAAAATAATCTAAGATTATTATGGCTTCAAAATACGATTTTTAACAAAGTACCTAGGTACCTAGGAGGAAGAAAAAGCCATCTTACGAGAAAAATTGATAGAAATTTGAATGTAAATAATCCAGACGGAACGTGTGAGTGGGTAGTAGGTACCTATTGTTGTCACTCTCTGACGGCACGCAGCACCATTACCCAAATTTTCTTTTTTGACACTATCTTAGCTCCGCGATCTTTTATTAATTTTCTACTCAAGTACCTAGTACCTACGCAATGAAAATAACATTTCAACTTTTATTTTTTATTATTATTATTATTTTTTATTTTCTATCTACCCACCTTTTAGAAAAAATACCAAAAGAAACACAGTTTATATTCTTCTTCTCCTAAAGTTGGTTTTTGGTCTCAGCTTTATATTTAAATTTTCTCTTCTTGTGCTAAAAAATATTATTTTTGATCATTATTTGTCATTTGTCATTCTAATCAATCCATATTGTTTACATCAAACTAAACAAAAGTTGGTTAACAAATAAAATTTGATGTAGAATGGACTGGATAGATAAATAAAATGCTGTTTGTATCTTGTGTATGAATACTGTAGTTATGTAAGTACATCTCAGTGGTACCGAGGGAAGACCTTTGCAAATGATATTGTCCGATTGTTTCAGCTTCTAAGCTATCAGTTCCTACAGAGTTCATTTTCTAATGAACATAACACAAGGAAGTAAGTTTTCATACCTACTGAAATATCTACATTAATTTTCATAATTCTAACCTAGATTTCTATTGTTATCCATGAGCCTGTACCATTTCGATACAGAAGAGGTTGTTCTCTTTAGATTGATAAGACATAACACAAGGAAGTAAGTTTTCATACCTACTGAAATATCTACATTTTCATAATTCTAACCTAGATTTCTATTGTGAATTTGGTTAGACGGGATTTAGACGATATGACGCGAGTCAAATTTGTTTAGTTTGTTTGTATTAAATATACCCACATTTTGTAGCAATGAAACAACTGGTACATTGGACAGCATCGGTCTGTGTCGTAGCATGCCTCTCATGAGATGGGCGAGAAGAGACACAATACTTCCCATTTAGATTTTCAACACGAGAACACCAGAGAGTAACCCGTTGAAATATTTGCAATCGAAAAAACATCGACACAAATTTGTACTCGGGACCTTCTGCATGGCAAGCAAGCGTGTTACCACTGTGTCCTGAATTGAATTTGGTTAGAATAGACATTTTTTTTTCCTTTTAGGCGCTTTAACACTACAGACAGTAGGTCGTTCAGATTTTTCCCGAGCTACGAGTGGGCTGTATTGAGTTCTTACTATAACTTACCTACTTTTATTTCCATTAAATTTCAATTTTAATTCCTTTCCCCCCGGATATTTTCTGTACTTTTTCGTATATTTGTGCTGAAAATCGGATACAAAATGTGTTAGGGCCAAGCTTTTGTGTGTGTGTGAACCATGGGTTTGATCACTGTAAATAGATTGCTGTTCTTGCTGCTGATTTTCATATTTTACATCGACAAGTTTCATACAGGTAAGGATTTTTTTTTTATCAGTGAGATTTTTGCTTTTTACAGTTATGCGCTGTTGTGTTAGCTCGTCATCGAGGAGAAATTTAAGCTTTGATTTTAGATATAATGTTTTTAGGTCTTTTTTAGGACGTTGTTATTGAGCTTTGGTTTTAGATATGTTTTTAGGTCTTTTAGGACGTTTTGTTTTGCTGATGACTCGGTTTGGTATTTGGGTGTTTATTGCGGCTGGATTTTTGTGGGGAAATTAAATAAATATGTATCGGTAATTTGGTACGCGGCACTGATCTTTAGGACTGAAATTTACGGAATAGATAGTACACTGAAAAGAAGAATTTCGTTTTAGAATTTATCATCGAGGAGAAATTTAAGCTTTGATTTTAGATATATGTTTTTAGGTCTTTTTTAGGACGTTGTTGTTGAGCTTTGGTTTTAGATATGTTTTTAGGTCTTTTAGGACGTTTTGTTTTGCTGATGACTCGGTTTGGTATTTGGGTGTTTATTGCGGCTGGATTTTTGTGAGGAAATGAAATAAACATGTAGCGGTAATTTGGTACGCGGCACTGATCTTTAGGACTGAAATTTACGGAATAGATAGTACACTGAAAAGAAGAATTTCGTTTTAGAATTTAGATGTACAATCAAAGGAGATTGTTATCAAACATATAGGTACGCGGGGTTAACTGTTTTTTAGGGGCTGAAATTTAAGCTAAGATTGAAAGAAAGATAGGTTCTTTAATAACTAGTATAGCTCGCTATACTGTAGTAATAGAAAGTAAAAAAGAGGGACCCCTTCCAAAAGATAACGAAAAAATAGGTAGATCTTTGAAAGTCTTGAATTCAAGTTGAAAAGTAATCATTAGGTAAGCTTAACGTCCGAAACGTTCTCTACCACCTAACCATTAAAGCTTTCTTAGTATGTACTTTTAATATATGGTAGATGGTAGTATATGGTCAGAATTTCAAACAGACGAGATGTTTTTCCTCACGATAATAAGGCTGGGGTCGAACCCAACGTCCTCAGTTAGCAGGCGCCTTGACCACTACGCCACCGAAGATACCTAATAATTAAAGGTAAAAAAATAATAATAAGAGAAAAATCCCACTTTACCTAGAAGTAGGTATCTAATAATTAAAGGTAAAAAAATAATAATAAGAGAAAAACCCCACTTTACCTAGAAGTAGGTATCTAATAATTAAAGGTAAAAAAATAATAATAAGAGAAAAATCCCACTTTACCAAGAAGTAGATATCTAATAATTAAAGGTAAAAAAATAATAATAAGAGAAAAATCCCACTTTACCAAGAAGTAGGTATCTACTAATTAAAGGTAAAAAAAAAGAACTGAGAAGAGAAAAAAAGAACCCACTTTATCGAGAAGCATCAATCAAAGTTCAATCAGGTTCGAGGTAGCCGAAGAGCTTAATTTGGCTACCTTAGCTATACAAGTGGTACTTAATTTGGTTACCAAGCTAGCTGGTACTTGGCATGGTTCACTGGTACCTCCTGGTACCCATTGCACCGTTACACACCTGTTTAGTGTGAGGCGACTTTGAAAAATCAAGTTTTCGAAGTGTTTTCTCTTTCGTTTGAATTTGAGAAGAAGAAAAATTCAATAAAAAATTGTATCGGATGAAAACAAAGTTCAGGGGAAATACCTACGTAAGATTTAAAAATAAATATTTAGTTACCTAATAATTAAAAAAAAAAAAAAAAAAACTGGACACAAAAAAAAGCAGAAAAGAACCATCCACTTGGACTCACTAGGTGAATTGGCTTATGGATGGTTCTTTTCTGCCTAATAGGTACTGTCCAATTGGTCCAACAGTTAAAATTGGTCGAACAGTTATGTTGGAGTGTAGTTTGTAGTTTTTTAAAAGATGAGTGTTTCACCGCCGTTTTTATTTCGTAGCAATGAAACAACTGCTACATTGGACGCATGTGGTCTGTGTCGTAGCATGCCCATCGGCCCATCCCGTAGTATGTCTCTCATCAGATGGGCGAGAAGAGGCACAATACTCCCCATTTAGGTGCTGGGTCAACACGAGAACACCAGAGACTCAATTTCTGACTCGAATTGATCCAGCTGAGAAAACGACATTTTAGAGCTCAGAGTTAAATTTTAGAGAAGGGGGAACATCTTAAGTATATATTCTTTTTTTTTCTTCTTTGAATGCCCATCCATTCTGAATGTTGGCAATCATCATGGCTATTCTTATCTTGTTGGTAGCAATTTGGAAAAGTTGAATTGATCCAGCTGAGAAAACGACATTTTAGAGCTCAGAGTTAAATTTTACAGAAGGGGGAACATCTTGAGTATATATTCTTTTTTTTCTACTTCTTTGAATGCCCATCCATTCTGAATGTTGGCAATCATCATGGCTATTCTTATCTTGTTGGTAGCAATTTGGAAAAGTTCTGAAGATGATTTGATGAAACAAATTCTGAGATTAGCCAAACATTCTGCCAGGACCTCTCTTGCTGTTGATTTTGCCTTGCAGGATGCAAGAGAAACAAATTCTGAGATTAGCCAAACATTCTGCCAGGACCTCTCTTGCTGTTGATTTTGCCTTGCAGGATGCAAGATGTACCTTTTCACTATCTCTATTTAAACAGGGAGGATGCCAGTCTGAAATTTCTACTGGCTGAAAAATAGCAAAAAGGGTGGGTGCAAGAGGGCATCCAGTTGTGAAATTTTTGTAGCCAAAACCAAATGTCAGCTCAAAGTAATCACCCTAGATCTGATTAAAAAAACTGACCCTGTCTGAGCATCGGAAAAGGTGAAGATTTTATTTTTCTAACCTGAATATTTAGAGCATCAATAGACGTCACAAGCCACGTGCTGATTTCTTCTTTCTCTTTTTGTGCCGGATCCATCTTTTGCACGGCACCTAGACCTTCTTTAGAGTAGGCTTTCGTCTTGGTTTCTCTCTCAACCACCTTGAATCTCTCCATTTGCTGAAAGAAAACAAAGTCATTATTTCTGGGGTGCACTCAGCCATAGGAGGTCTGATATAAACCTAACCAGAAAACAAAGTTAATATTTGCCCAAGTTTTAAATAAATACTAAACAAAATCAGTCTGTTTGAGAGTAAATTTACAAAGTTTTTTTTTAACATTCAGGTAGGTATAAATATTTGATTAAATGTTAGTTAATGTGAACAAAATAGTCCACTGGGTTTTTACTTTCTATCCCACAAAGTATTTATTTTCAAAAGCTCCAGTTATCACTTACTGTTTCAATGAGTTTTCGATAATCCAGGAGGGTACTTTTATCCTTGATTTCTGCGGAGGCAATCCAACTCTTGATTTGATCACGTAACCTCTGCAGCTTCTTGATTTCTTTCTTAAGATCGGCTTCATATTTCTCCTTCTGGTTACTGTTGGTAGCATTGTGCACCTTCTGCCAAATGTCCTCAAATGTTTCAACTCCTTCAGACACTTTCTTCAAACACCTATCAATTTCACCTGAAAAATAAAAAATAATCAATAAATGGATTATGGTAATTGTTCAGAAGGCATGACAATGAAAAAGAAAGCTCCTATTTGTGTTCAACCTAACCCTATAAAAACACTGGTCACTACTTTGTGACAGCTCTTTTTTGTAGCAATTTTCCTTTGATGTGACTTCTGAACAAGTACCCGGATGATTAAGGTCAGTGTTTTCAATTTTTATTAGATTTGCCTAAATTATTCTGCATATGATTCAAAAGTTGCAAGTCTTATTTTAGGTTTGGAAATTGATGAAACTTTTTCCTGGAAAAATCATATAAATAAAATAAATAAAAAACTCAGGAAGATGATTCATGTATTTGTAAACCTAAGATATGTATTGAACATAAAAAATCTCAAATCTGGTTTGTTCAACTGACGGGGCCCTTCATTTGGAATTCCATAGTTTTTTGAAGAGAATTGCATTAGTTTTGAGCGAAGGTAAATGCAAATCAATTCTTATCATTTATTATTTGTCATTCTAATCAATCCATATTGTTTACATCGAACTAAACAAAAGTTGGTTAACAAATGAAATTTGATGTAGAATGGACTGGATAGATAAATAAAATGCTGTTTGTATCTTGTGTATGAATATTGTAGTTATGTAAGTACATCTCAGTGGTACCGAGGGAAGACCTTTGCAAATGATATTGTCCGATTGTTTCAGCTTCTAAGCTATCAGTTCCTACAGAGTTCATTTTCTAATGGACATAACACAAGGAAGTAAGTTTTCATACCTACTGAAATATCTACATTTTCATAATTCTAACCTAGATTTCTATTGTTATCCATGAGCCTGTACCATTTCGATACAGAAGAGGTTGTTCTCTTTAGATTGATATAACCGTAAGGATAGGTATTACAATCCTGCAAAGGGTAACAATGGAAAGTATGGGACATGTAGATTCCATATTGAATATCTATCAGTGCCAATGCATTTGGACCGATCAGCTTTTAGAGGAAAAGTTTGTGTAAAAAACCAATGGAAAGCATGGGACATGTAGATTCCATATTGAATATCTATCAGTGCCAATGCATTTGGACCGATCAGCTTTTAGAGGAAAAGTTTGTGTAAAAAACGGGACAGTAAGAGGTCATGATTTAGAATTTTACCTTGTAACTTTCTTGTTGCTGCCATAGCTATGAGATTGGTGATAAGTAGAATGCTGTCATTATCTACATAAAAATGTTTAAAATTCAGTCTGGTGTTCAAATTCAAACACTTTTCTTCTATTTTGTTTCAAAATTTCGCTTTGTTCAAATCGCTTTCAATCACGAAAAAAAACCTTTTCGTCCCCAATAAATTTACAAATCACTGGATTTTCAAGATGTCTGCCGTCACGTTAAAAATTGCAGGTTGGCCAACTGCAGCAATTTGTCACTAAATTTTTCTTCTGCAGTCAAGACGCAATATGGGGATTTCACAACTTAAAACGTATTTCTATAACCTACCTAACGTAAAAAAAAAAAAAAAAAAAAAAATGTAGGTACCTTGACGACCTGGGTATGTGCGGTACATGAAAGCTTTGATAGCTAATTATCTTGCATGAGGCTAAAAAAAAATTTCCCGAGTGGGAATCGAAACCGCGATCTCAGGCAGGCGCGTTAGACGTTCGGGGCCGTATCCACGATTTAGTAAGAGGGGGACGAGAGTCCAAAGAGTGACGTACTGGAGGGGGGGGGGATGCTCCAAAATTTCGAAGTCTGTACGGTAAAGAAGAAAAATGAAGCTCTAGGGGAGGGACCCGGCTAGACG
Organism: Diaphorina citri; assembly: GCF_000475195.1. Classification (NCBI taxonomy): domain Eukaryota; kingdom Metazoa; phylum Arthropoda; class Insecta; order Hemiptera; family Psyllidae; genus Diaphorina; species Diaphorina citri. The sequence goes on from NW_007377659.1 coordinate 306,375, forward strand.
TTCGGGGCCGTATCCACGATTTCGTAAGAGGGGGACGAGAGTCCAAAGAGTGACGTACTGGAGGGGGGGGATGCTCCAAAATTTCGAAGTATGTACGGCAAAGAAGAAAAATGAAGCTCTAGGGGAGGGACCCGGGCCCCCTCGATTCCCCCAAATACCGCCCTGGCTGGGTGCCGCCGGGGTGATTTTAAAAGGAATCAAACTAGGTTGTGGTATGTAAGTACTGTTTTAGGCTTTCTAGGACTGTAAAAAGAAAAAAAAAATCAATCAAAGCCTAGCCTAACGCAGTGCAGTTCATAATCACGAACTAAGATTGAGTTAAAACTTAGAACTCACTTCGTTCGTTCAAAATGTGCTTGGAATAAAATCCCAGTGACTTTTTGTTTGTTCGGTTGGTACATCTGGACTTCAAATGTTTTTGAAAAATAACATAAACAAACCACTTTTTTGTGAAAAGTGTTTTCTCTTGGACTGAAATATCGAATTTTATTCAAGTTTTTCCGATCGAACCGGGTTTTCTTCGCCACATTTTGGAAAGAAAAAATTGCGCTCAATCCAAATAACACGAGTGAATCGAGAACTCACGAGAAACCGATTTAGAAATTTATTATAGAATCAAAACATCAGGTTTTCAAGTCTCCATCGGTCCGAGCTCGAGCCAGAACCTACTTCCAGATAATCAGATATCCAGTTTTGATTCATCCGTAGTGAACGATACTTCGCCACATACCTGTGAGAGAATTCCGTGAAAATTAATTCCTCAATATAACTTACCTACTTTTATTTCCATTAAATTTCAATTTTAATTCCTTTCCCCCCGGATATTTTCTGTACTTTTTCGTATATTTGTGCTGAAAATCGGATACAAAATGTGTTAGGGCCAAGCTTTTGTGTGTGTGTGTGAACCATGGGTTTAATCACTGTAAATAGATTGCTGTTCTTGCTGCTGATTTTCATATTTTACATCGACAAGTTTCATACAGGTAAGGATTTTTTTTTTTATCAGTGAGATTTTTGCTTTTTACAGTTATGCGCTGTTGTGTTGGCTCTTCATGGAGGAGAAATTTAAGCTTTGATTTTAGATATATGTTTTTAGGTCTTTTTTAGGACGTTATTGTTGAGCTTTGGTTTTAGATATGTTTTTAGGTCTTTTAGGACGTTTTGTTTTGCTGATGACTCGGTTTGGGTGTTTATTGCGGCTGGATTTTTGTGAGGAAATTAAATAAACGAGTATCGGTAATTTGGTACGCGGCACTGATCTTTAGGACTGAAATTTACGGGATAGTACACTGAAAAGAAGAATTTCGTTTTAGAATTTAGATGTACAATCAAAGGAGATTGTTATCAAACATATATAGGTACGCGGGGTTAACTGTTTTTTAGGGGCTGAAATTTAAGCTACGATTGAAAGAAAGATAGGTTCTTTAATAAAAAAAAGAGGGACCCCTTCCAAAAGATAATGAAAAAATAGGTACCTAGATATTTGAAAGTCTTGAATTCAAGTTGAAAAGTAATAATTAGGTAAGCTTAAAGCCGGAAACGTTCTCTACCACCTAACCATTAATGTTTTCTTAGTATGTACAATATATGGTAGGATAGGGTCAGAATTTCAAACAGACGAGATATTTTTCCTCACGATAATAAGGCTGGGGTCGAACCCAACGTCCTCAGTTAGCAGGCGCCTTGACCACTACGCCACCGAAGATACCTAATAATTAAAGGTAAAAAAATAATAATAAGAGAAAAATCCCACTTTACAG
>NW_007377659.1:308692-373279 GCF_000475195.1 Diaphorina citri
ATTTGGTTATTATCAGTGTTGGGCCACTGGTGGCCCAAATAGAAAATGGCTAAATAATGCTATTTTCATACATCTGACGAAAATTTGACTTCAATAATGTCAATTATATGAATGAAATAAGTTGATTATACGGAAAAAAAATTCCGGTCCCGGGGGTCGCTTACCTGCAAAAGGTGCGGTCCCGCCGGGAGGTATTAAAAAAAAATGCCGGTCGCCTATGTGTTAATTTTCTACTCAAGTACCTACCTACCTACCTACCTACGCAATAAAAATAACATTTCAACTTTTTTTTATCTACCCACCTTTTAGAAAAAATACCAAAAGAAACACAGTTTAGGTATATTCTTCTTCTCCTAAAGTTGGTTTTTGGTCTCAGCTTTATATTTAAATTTTCTCTTCTTGTGCTAAAAAATATTATTTTTGATCTTCAGAGTTGGTATTATTTGCTTCTCCCACGTTGTTTCAACTTCTATACCTATCTTCCTATCTAGTATCTACCAATTGGAAAAAAATGTAAAAAGAACACACAGTTTAATTCTTCTTCTGTTGAACCCAAATTTTTCAATCTTCAAACTTGGTTTTTGCTTCTTCCGATCCTTATCATCTTTATCCAATTGGAAAAAATGTTAAAAGAAACACAGTTTAATTCTTCTTCTGTTGAACCCAAATTTTTCAATCTTCAAACTTGGTTTTTGCTTCTTCCGATCCTTATCATCTTTATCCATTGCCCGAATATACGTCTCTTGCTTCTCTCGATCTATCGTCCGATCCCAGCGACGGTCGCGATGGTTCTGAATTGAGAACTCACGAGAACGAGAAACCGATTTAGAAATTTATTATAGAATCAAAACATCAGGTTTTCAAGTCTCCATCGGTCCGAGCTCGAGCCAGAACCTACTTCCAGATAATCAGATATCCAGTTTTGATTCATCCGTAGTGAACGATACTTCGCCACATACCTGTGAGAGAATTCCGTGAAAATTAATTCCTCAAAATAACTTACCTACTTTTATTTCCATTAAATTTCAATTTTAATTCATTTTTCCCCCGGATATTTTCTGTACTTTTTCGTATATTTGTGCTGAAAATCGGATACAAAATGTGTTAGGGCCAAGCCTTTTTGTGTGTGTGTGAACCATGGGTTTAATCACTGTAAATAGATTGCTGTTCTTGCTGCTGATTTTCATATTTTACATCGACAAGTTTCATACAGGTAAGGATTTTTTTTATCAGTGAGATTTTTGCTTTTTACAGTTATGCGCTGTTGTGTTGGCTCGTCATCGAGGAGAAATTTAAGCTTTGATTTTAGATATATGTTTTTAGGTCTTTTTTAGGACGTTGTTGTTGAGCTTTGGATTTAGATATGTTTTTAGGTCTTTTAGGACGTTTTGTTTTGCTGATGACTCGGTTTGGTATTTGGGTGTTTATTGCGGCTGGATTTTTGTGAGGAAATTAAATAAATATGTATCGGTAATTTGATACGCGGCACTGATCTTTAGGACTGAAATTTACGAAATAGATAGTACACTGAAAAGAAGAATTTCGTTTTAGAATTTAGATGTACAATCAAAGGAGATTGTTATCAAACATATATAGGTAGAATAGAATAGAATAGAATATACCTTGTTTATCCTGCCCGAATAGGACTGAAAAGTCCCTTTACCCCAGCAGTCTAAATGTATGTGTGCCTTCTAACTTTGTCCTGCCTGCTAAAAACATAATGCTATTCTTTGACTCTCATGATTTTAAATTTACCATGTGCCTCCTACCTATCTATGTACTTAAACCTAACTGTGGACTTTGTCCTGCCTGTTAAAAACATGCTATTCTTTGACTCTTGGATCCTACGTATGGATCTTGAACCTGCCTACCTAACTGTTAACCGGATTTTTTTTTCTCGTTGAGAACTGGTGGGTGGCGAAATGGGTGCAGTAAGGTTTTTAAACCATTTCACCAAAGTTCTATTTGTACCTATATGTTGTCTTCTTCTTATTGTGTTTAATGTGTCCGTTGGACAAACATTTTTCAATGTTTGGTCTTTTTAGAGGTTGTTTTTTCTTTATTTTTGCACCATCTCATCGGTATAACGGGGTGGATTTCGGATTTGGAGGATGGTGGTTCGAGTCCAAATCAAGTTCTAGAATTTATTAAGGTGTAGTGATCGGGGAACGACATTTGTAACAACCATTTCATGCCTAACATCACTAATATGCCTCCTCTTTCCTTCTTACTTGTAGTTTTACAGCTTAACACAATGAAAATAACGTCTTCCCCAGTAACATAAACAGTTGCATACCTGAATAATTAAGTACATAGGTACCTACCTAGACTCAGCCTACGTACTAGACTCTAGAGTCTAGAGTAAATGGGTAAAATATTCATTAATTGCCAAGGTCCGGAGGGACGTATACCTGGCTGTAAATACCTCAAGGCCTTACACCTATGTCATCCATATAGCACTACCAGAATGACTGGGTGCCCTAAAACTGTATCCGATAGGGTCACTGACCTCTTGGGAGTTTCAGGTTAACTCTGAGAGTTGACAGGTTAATTTTAACGTGTCTGCCTGTCTAAATATGATTTGTGACAGTTTTGATGGGGTCGACGAGAGTAAACTTGGAAGGCATTAAACAGAAACTGGACACACAAAAAAAAGCAGAAAAGAACCATCCACTTGGACTCACTAGGTGAATTGGCTTATGGATGGTTCTTTTGTGCCTCGGTGGTGTAGTGGTCCTGCCTCGGTGGTGTAGTGGTCAAAACGCTCGCCTGGTAAACAGGAGGGCGTGGGTTCAATCCCAGCCGAGGTATGGAATTTTATCCTCAAAATAATTTGAGAATTTGACCACAATAATAGTAGTAGCCTACTGCTGGAGTAAAGGGACTTATCAGTCCTATGCGAGCAGTATAAATAAGCACTACCTATTATTATTATTATTATTATTATTATTATTATCCTAAAAGGATAAAGTTCGTTATCGGAACGGCTGTCTTTCTCCTAACCTGTCCCACTGTCCACGGCTTTCGTCTGGCTTTCTCCTAGCCTGTCCATAAAGTTTCTACAAAGTCAGCAAGACCACAAACCTACGCCACTTACGTGTGTACGTCACCATGCTGATCCAATCTTGAGAAGAAGGGGAGAAGTGCATACTTTGGACCCCCTGTTCTTCCTGACTCAGGTTGAAGGAAAGTCGAGTGCCGCTGATCAGGGGGGCGCGGGTTCGATACCCGGGATTACCACTCCGGCGAAATGCGCGCTCACGACTGTTGTACCTGTGAATAGGAAGGAATAGAATACTTGAACACTTTTTTTTCCTTTTGATAGGTGTGCAACTTCCCTGTATAAGCGCTACCGTTTTTAGGGATAAAGATTTCACACTCCATTCTGTAACAATTTACCCTCCTCACATTAACCTCACCCAGCCTGAGTGAGACCGGACAGAGCCAACATCACGTGATTGCCCTTATGATCAATGATCATCGATCCGGATACCATAAACTTTTGCACAAACATCGCATCGTGCTGAAATTTGCTTCAATGCGTGCAACGATCTAATGGAAAACCCGATAGGAAAAACAAGTTGGGAGACATGTCAAAGCTTACCTGCCTTAAAATTGGGTTCAACATAATAATTGCGTTTTCAACTATTGTTTTTTCCCCTATTACGTTTCAGTTGTATTATTTTTATGGAGTCTCAAACATAGGTCGATAAGTCTTAAGCACCTACCTACCAATCCTTAAAAACAATAACCATTAAATACCTAGGTACATACATCATACTGGGTTACTGGGTACTTAGAAAGTTTCCAAGCCAGCCTATTATAGTTACCTTGGAAGGTAGCGCCCCTAAGTACCTTCTAATTTTTCGCTTAAGAGTTACATAGGTTGCGGAGATTCTCGCCCAGGGAGAACTTTATCCTAAACAGAAAAGGTTCGTTCTCGGAACGGCTGGCTTTCTCCTATCCTGTCCTCCTGTCAACAATTTGGGAATCATAAGACCTCCGATATTCCTGTTCCCTCCATGAAACCTCATAAAATGTGTGTCTTTCTCTCCCTCTCCCCCTCGAACAAATATAATTTACTGTACAGTAGAATAGAACCTCGATTATTTCAACTAATTGGGACCGGGGGTAGTTGGAATGATCGAGGTTGAAATAATCACTTTCTATGATCTTTTCCTGTGATAAGCTAGGATATCCTTTGACAGATAGAAAAAAAAACAATGGATTCCTAGTCCAAATTACCTACCAGTCTCTGTGATTCGGATTCTGTTAATCACGCTATAGTGAAACCCACAGATTAATTGAATTCTGTTTTCCATGCAACATACCTACTTACCTACTGACATATCCAAGTACGAGTACTTACTCAGAAACAATTGATAAACATAACCTGATTGATTGATTTCAAATAAAGGAAAAATGACGAAAACTTTCCCTACTGAGAAAACATCAGTGGAAAAATGAGTTCTTCGTATTTTCTTCAACTTCTTCAAATCTAGTCAACGTTTATTTGTCAAATTGAAGTTTCTTGAATAGGTGATGTGTTTCTTGGATAGGTGATCTGGGCAATCATGTGTTGTTGACTTTTGCTGGCTTTTCCCGACCCCACTCAGGCTTTGCCCGACCCTACTAAGGCTTTGCCCGGTCCCACCCAGGCTTTGCCCGACCCTACTCAGGCTTTGCCCGACCCTACTCAGGCTTTACCCGGCCCCACTCAGACTTTTCCCGGCTCCACTCAGACTTTTCCCGGCCCCACTCAGACTTTGCCCGGCCCCACTCAGGCTTTTCCGGGCCCCACTCAGACTTTGCCCTTTTCCACTCATGCTGGGTGAGGTTAGGGTGATAAGGAAAGCGATTTTTCAGTTCGGCCCTAGTGTGTCCAAACGTAAACTCGTCCCTGCTTACCATGCGGTTTCTGTTTGGTCCGAAATTAAAGTAGGTAGCCAAAGCAAATCGATTTGGCCCTATTCTTCTTTCAGTGTGGGGTAATGTGGGGTCTACCAAACCTCAGACTGTGGACTTCCCCTTTGAGGTTGATAGATCGAAGCCAATAAACCCTTGTGTATTGGTTTTAAAATCTCACACAAGACAACGTGCTTGAGGGTGAATGACCTCTGGGACAAAATTGAGGTTGTTGGTGTTGTTGTTGGTGTTGTTGTTGGTGTTGTTGTTTTGTTGTTGTTTTGTTGTTGTTTTGTTGTTGTTGTTGTTGTTGTTGTTGTTGTTGTTGTTGTTGTTGTTGTTGTTGTTGTTGTTGTTGTGCTGGCAAAACTGGCTTTAACTCTCGGTTTGATTTTCTTTCGAAATCATCCAATCACATTGCCTTATCCGAGAGTTAATCCCATTACTCGGATTATGGCCCGGCCAAACACAATTAGAATTTCCTTAGCCCTTTGGGTCCCTTCTGACCCCGGCCCTGATACTGATAGTCCTATGCTCGAAACTCTCGGTTTGATTTTCTTTCGAAATCATCCAATCACATTGCCTTATCCGAGAGTTATGGCCCGGCCAAACACAATTAGAATTTCCTTAGCCCTTTGGGTCCCTTCTGACCCCGGCCCTGATACTGATAGTCATATATGCTCGATGGTATCACAAGTCATTCCTCAGGTCTGATTTGAATATATGTACCTGCCTGCTAAAGACATCGTTCTATTCTTTATGGCCTTAAATTTTGTATGTGTGCCTTCTAACTTTGTTCTGCCTGCTGAAAACATTATGCTATTCTTTGACTCTTTTGATTTTAAATTTACTATGTGCCTCCTACCTATCTATGTACTTAAACCTAAGTATGTGTGCCTACTAACTTTGTTCTGCCTGCTAAAAACATTATGCTATTCTTTGACTCTTATGATTTTAAATTTACTATGTGCCTCCTACCTATCTATGTACTTAAACCTAACTGTGGACTTTGTCCTGCCTGCTAAAAACATGCTATTCTTTGACTCTTGGATCCTACGTATGGATCTTAAATTTAGAACCTGCCTACCTAACTGTTAACCGGATTTTTTTTTTTCGTTGAGAACTGGTGGGTGGCGAAATGGGTGCAGTAAGGTTTTTAAACCATTTCACCAAAGTTCTTTTTGTACCTATGACTCTCGGTTTGATTTTCTTTCGAAATCATCCAATCACATTGCCTCATTCGAGAGTTAATCCCATTTTAAACTCGGATTATGTGGCCCGGCCAAACACAATTAGAATTTCCTTAGCCCTTTGGGTCCCTTCTGACCCCGGCCCTGATACTGATAGTCCTATGCTCGATGGTATCACAAGTCATTCCTCAGGTCTGATTTGAATATATGTACTTGCCTGCTAAAGACATCATTCTATTCTTATGGCCCTAAATTTAGTATGTGTGCCTTCTAACTTTGTTCTGCCTGCTAAAAACATTATGCTATTCTTTGACTCTTATGATTTTAAATTTACCATGTGCCTCCTACCTATCTATGTACTTAAACCTAACTGTGGACTTTGTCCTGCCTGCTAAAAACATGCTATTCTTTGACTCTTGGATCCTACGTATGGATCTTAAATTTAGAACCTGCCTACCTAACTGTTAACCGGATTTTTTTTTTTTTCGTTGAGAACTGGTGGGTGGCGAAATGGGTGCAGTAAGGTTTTTAAACCATTTCACCAAAGTTCTTTTTGTACCTATATGTTGTCTTCTTCTTATTGTGTTTAATGTGTCCGTTGGACAAACATTTTTCAATGTTTAGTCTTTTTAGAGGTTGTTTTTTCTTTATTTTTGCACCATCTCATCGGTATAACGGGGTGGACTTCTATATGTTGTTTTCTTCTTCTTGTGTTTAATGTGTCCGTTGGACAAACATTTTCAATGTTTAGTCTTTTTAGAGGTTGTTTTTTCTTTATTTTTGCACCATCTCATCGGTATAACGGGGTGGACTTCGGATTTGGAGGTCGGTGGTTCGGGTCCTAGTCAAGTTCTAAAATTTATCAAGGTGTATTGACAACCATTTCATGCCCAACACAGTTAAAAGTCCTCCTTACTTTTAGTTCTACCGCTTAACACAATTAAAATAGGGTCTTCCTCAGTTCTACCGTTTCATACCTGAATAATTAAGTACATTCCTAGACTCAGTCTACAATAGCCTACAATTCTACATAGTAGAGTACATTTAATGAGTAAAATATTCATTAATTGCCAAGGTCCGGAGGCTAGACTCAGTCTACAATAGCCTACAATTCTACATAGTAGAGTACATTTAATGAGTAAAATATTCATTAATTGCCAAGGTCCGGAGGTCAGTCTACAATAGCCTACAATTCTACATAGTAGAGTCAATTTAATGAGTAAAATATTCATTAATTGCCAAGGTCCGGAGGGACATATACCTGGCTGTAAATACCTCAAGGCCTTACACCTATGTCAAATCTTCCACTCAAGAGTCTATTATTATTATTCATCCGAAGTGGAGCTACTTTGTTCCTCTTGTTCCAAAATTTTGTTACCAATATCAAGAAAACAATCAGAAATTTTATTGTTATCCTATTCAGAAAATCATTATTCAAATTATTGAAAACACAAAAAAATATTACAACATCATAGACATAAACCACAATCTTTTGTTGACAATCTTCAATTAAACAGTCCAACTGGAAAACGCATTTCCAACTGAGAGAAACATCAAACACACGTCACAATGACGGTCGCCCTTCAAGAACTGAGAGGACCTCTAAATTTAAAACTCATGGTGTACGTATATTGAAGTCCCAATTCAGATAGTCCGAATATGATAAATCCACTTCTCAGACACAAACACGATGCTAAACATCAGAGGACCACCAGGATAGTTTTATTAGAATATCTTCCTAGTACCTGTACAATCTTTAGTGTGATGTGTAGGTTCTACAGAATCTACTCATCCTAGAGGTGACCCGTGAGGAAGATTGTGTAGAATTGTAGATACTTGATCCACACTTCTTAGTGGTGGGGTAAAGGTGCGTACATACTTGATTGGAGTTCTGACTTTTGTTGTTGTTGGTGTTATTGTTGTTGGTGTTGGCTTCTATTGTAATCTACTACCTACCTATTTTTTTAAAAACCTATCTAGGAAGTAGGTACTAGGTCTAGGTAGGTACATAAATTTAATAGAAGTAGGTACATAGGTACCTACCTACTACCTTCCAACTACTTATCAATAAGAGGAAAATTGCAGCCTCTAACGACCTGGTATTCCAGAGTTAAAACGCCCAAAAAAAATAATAATAATAATAAAAAAAACTGCATCAATTTAGGTAGGTACCTACCCAAGGTATGTAGGTACGGGTGTGTAGTGTAGGTACTTCTTCTGCAATATTGTGAAATGCAACAGAGTCACATTCCACAAATCTACACACGATAAAAACGATTGAAATTACCTATGTAGGTACCTATGTATATACCTATGTACTTACTATTACTACTTACCTACCTGAATGCGCAATTTGCAGTTCAGTTCCCCAACTCGAAAAACAAGTCCAAATTACCTACCAGTCTCTGTGATTCGGATTCTGTTAATCACGCTATAGTGAAACCCAGAGATTTATTGAATTCTGTTTTCCATGCAACATACCTACTGACATATCTACTCAGAAACAATAGATCAGTTGCGCTTACTTGGGTGATGTTTCAAAGTCATAGAGCCGGAAAAATGAGAACCAACGGAATTTTTCTTTTTCTTCTACGACTTCCAGATCCCGAGATAAATCGATTAAAAAAATGCCGGTAAATCTCGTAGGCGGTAAATCTCGTAGGCGGTAAATGCCGGTAAATCTCGACGTCACGGCATATGCTCTCGTAGGCGATGACGTCACATCAAATGTCCCGAGCAAAGCTCCCTCGCAGGCAACGCATTAATGTGTTTGTGCGCATACGTTTCGGCGGTTTGAATTCGACGCTTTCCTCTATCATTGAAACTTGATGCACTCCGTTCCATTCTGTTTTTAGCCTAAAGCTGTGTCCACACATAGTCGACCTGGTTGATCGATGTCGACTGACTCGTCCACACTGCCTAGTTTTATCTTCTCGATCAACTTCGGTCGATGTCAACTATGTTTAGACACACACCTTGACACTCGTATTTATGAACAAGAATGATCGTTCTTAGATTAGTCTCAAGTCAAAATTGACCAATCAAATGCCTTGAGACTATGCTTAGCGTCTTCTGTTAACTCTGGGATACGTAATCCTTCGAGATTAACCCGATCGAGTCCCTCGTCCCTCTAGTATTGGACATTTTATCCATTTAACCCTTGGTGTACCTGCCTCGTTTTTTGCGTTTCACCCGTTTTTGCGTAAATTTCACCCGTTTGAAGCTGAACTTTTGCACAAACATCGCATCGTGCTGAAATTTGCTTCAATGCGTGCAACGATCTAATGGAAAACCCGATAGGAAAAACAAGTTGGGAGACATGTCAAAGCTTACCTGCCTTAAAATTGGGTTCAACATAATAATTGCGTTTTCAACTATTGCTTTTCCCCTATTACGTTTCAGTTGTATTATTTTTATGGAGTCTCAAACATAGGTCGATAAGTCTTAAGCACCTACCTACCAATCCTTAAAAACAATAACCATTAAATACCTAGGTACATACATCATACTGGGTTACTGGGTACTTGAAAAGTTTCTAAGGCATTCTAAGCCAGCCTATTATAGTTACCTTGGAAGGTAGCGCCCCTAAGTACCTTCTAATTCTTCGCTTAAGAGTTACATAGGTTGCGGAGATTCCCGCCCAGGGAGAACTTTATCCTAAACAGAAAAGGTTCGTTCTCGGTACGGCTGGCTTTCTCCTATCCTGTCTTCCTGTCAACAATTTGGGAATCATAAGACCTCCAATATTACTGTTCCCTCCATGAAACCTCATAAAATGTGTGTCTTTCTCTCCCCCTCTCGAACAAATATAATTTACTGTACAGTAGAACCTCGATTATTTCAACTAATTGGGACCGGGGGTAGTTGAAATGATCGAGGTTGAAATAATCACTTTCTATTATCTTTTCCTGTGATAAGATAGGATATCCTTTGAAAGATAGAAAAAAATAATGGATTTTGGAGTTGAAATTATGGAAATTGAAATAATCGAGGTTTTACTGTATTTATTTTTGTCCAACATATATGTAAGTACCTTATTCTATATTCTTTACTATATGTAAGTACTGTACTTTACTATATGTAAGTACTTTATTCTTATTTCTTTGGCTATGTTTTGAGGAATCGAACACCCTGAGAACACCGTGAAAGATAATCTCCTCAAAGAACTTGCCATGTTGTTATCAGACCCGTCAAGGATAAAAACAATAGGCATACACATAGATTAGCACTAGTTTGGCTAACAGGCAGTGCGACTTGTTAACTTTGGTCACGTTCAATAACTCCCTACTCCCTATCAAATCTTAACCTCGTTTGTACCTCGGGTGTCCAAATTGTACAAGCTGCGACAGCAGTGTTTTCCTGCGTTTTCACCAAATCAACAATTTGGGAATCATAAGACCTCCGATATTACTGTTCCCTCCATGAAACCTCATAAAATGTGTCTCTCTCTCTCCCCCCTCGAACAAATCTAATTTACTGTACAGTAGAACCTCGATTATTTCAACTAATTGGGACCGGGGGTAGTTGAAATGATCGAGGTTGAAAACATCACTTTCTATGATCTTTTCCTGTGATAAGCTAGGATATCCTTTGAAAGATAGAAAAGAAACAATGGATTTTGGAGTTGAAAAAAATGGAAATTAAAATAATCGAGGTTCTACTGTATTTATTTTTGTCCAACATATATGTATGTAAGTACTTTATTCTATATTCTTTACTATATGTAAGTACTTTACTTTACTATTCTTAATAATGTACTTTACTATGTAAGTACTTTATTAAGAATAAAGTACTTACATATATGTAAGTACTTTATTCTTATTTCTTTGGATATGTTTTGAGGAATCGAAAACCCTGAGAACACCGTGAAAGATAATCTCCTCAAAGAACTTGCCATGTTGTTATCAGACCGTCAAGGACTAAAACAATAGACATACACATACCTAGATTAGCACTAGTTTGGCTAACAGGCAGTGCGACTTGTTAACTTTGGTCACGTTCAATATCTCCCTACTCCCTATCAAATCTTAACCTCGTTTGTACCTCGGGTGTCCAAATCGTACAACCTGCGACAGCAGTGTTTTCCTGCGTTTTCACCAATAAAAGTCCGATTTAATTCCCGGCTTAAAGGAGCATTTTTTGTTTTTATCTAAATTCCCTTTAGGAATGAGCTATTCATTTTTAAATTCCCTAGCCCAGCCACTCACTAACAGGTAGACCTGACAGGCGAACCTTTTCAGCCACGTCTGGACTACTACCACTACCCTGAGGCAGCCTTTGAAAGTGAGCACCTACCTTTAGAAGAGAGTAGCCTAGCGTGCCTTTGATAGATTAGACTGGCAGTGCTACATATCTTGGTTTGGTAAGCTCCGGCTCCGGCCTTTCTCGATATGAGTGCCAAATGGGTTACGTTCATAAATATGCATGGAGAGAGAAGGTTGTGAGCTTTGCCCGGTTCCACTCAGACTTTGCCCTTGCCCACTCATGCTGGGTAAGGGTAGGGTGATAAGGAAAGCGATTTTTTAGTTCGGCCCTAGTGGGTCCAAACGTAAACTCGTCCCTGCTTACCATGCGGTTTCTGTTTGGTCCGAAATTAAAGTAGGTAGCCAAAGCAAATCGATTTGGCCCTATTCTTCTTTCAGTGTGGGGTAATGTGGGGTCTACTAAACCTCAGACTGTGGACTTCCCCCTTGAGGTTGATAGATCGAAGCTAATAAACCCTTGTGAATTGGTTTTAAAATCTCACACAAGACAACGTGCTTGAGGGTGAATGACCTCTGGGACAAAATTGAGGTTACTATGTTTTATTACCCTATTAAAATGGTAATATTCGAAGTAATATTAGGTAGATAGACGTAGGTACATAATATTTAAATGTGTATTTTTAGCCCGTCCTACCTTTATTATTACGCAAAACGGACCGGGACACAAAATGACGTTTGAAATTGAGGCTACTATGTTTTATTACCCTATTAAAATGGTAATATTCGAACTAATATTAGGTAGATAGACGTAGGTACATAATATTTAAATGTGTATTTTCAGCCCGTCCTACCTTTATTATTACGCAAAACGGACCGGGACACAAAATGACGTTTCAGAACTCACCGGATAACGAGTTTGTGTTCATCAGCTGATTCACCGTTCTACATTCAAACCTCGACTCATATTATGGCTTGAAAGAAAGTTGCTCGTATCTGTGGCTATGGAACATTGAACTTTCTAATTCGAATATAATACTGCTCGTATATCTGCAAGGTTGTGATAGTGTGAACCGCATTAGTTCTGTGAAAACTATTGATATGAGGTTCACCACTCGATGTAGCTCCAACACTTGTAAAGGAGCATTTTTTTTTTGTTTTTAGCTAAATTCCCTTTAGGGATGAGCTATTCATTTTTAAATTCCCTAGCCCAGCCATTCAATAACAGGTAGACCTGACAGGCGAACCCTTTCAGCCATGTCTTGACTACTACCACTACCCTGAGGCAGCCTTTGAAAGTGAGTACCTACCTTTAGAAGAGAGTAGCCTAGCGTGCCTTTGATAGATTAGACTGGCAGTGCTACATATTTCGGTTTGGTAAGCTCCGGCTCCGGCCTTTCTCGATATGAGTGCCAAATGGGTTACGTTCATAAATATGCATGGAGAGAGAAGGTTGTGATAGTGTGAACCGCATTAGTTCTGTGAAAACTATTGATATGAGGTTCACCACTCGATGTAGCTCCAACACTTGTCACCAAAAAGTCACGGACACGGAGAGCAAAATCTCAAAGATCTGACTTGAAAATTTGACGAAGTTTGTACCTACTCGTATTCATCCGAAGTGGGGCTACTTTGTTCCTCCTGTTAGTCCTGTTCCAAAATTTTGTTACCAATATCAAGAAAACAATCAGAAATTCTTATCCTATTCAGAAGATCATTATTCAAATTATTGAAAACACAAAAAAAAATATTACATCATCATAGATAGACATAAAGCACAATCTTTTGTTGACAATCTTCAATTTATCCAACTGGAAAACGCATTTCCAACTAAGAAACATCAAACACACGTCACAATGACGGTCGCCCTTCAAGAACTGAGAGGACCTCTCAATTTAAAACTCATGGTGTATGTATATTGAAGTCCCAATTCAGATAGTCCGAATATGATAAATCCTCTTCTCAGACACAACAAACACGTCAGAGGACCACCAGGATAGTTTTATTAGAATATCTTCCTAGTACCTGTACAATCTTTATTGTGATGTGTAGGTTCTACAGAATCTACTCATCCTAGAGGTGACCCGTGAGGAAGATTGTGTAGATACTTGATCCACACTTCTTAGTGGTGGGGTAAAGGTGCGTACATACTTGATTGGAGTTCTGACTTTTGTGGTTGTGGTTGTTGTGGTGGTTGTTGTTGTTGTTGTTGTTGGTGTTGGTGTTGGTGTTGGTGTTGGTGTTGGTGTTGGTGTTGGTGTTGGTGTTGGTGTTGGTGTAAAGACCTTTGGGGCGCTTTTACTCCAGAGCTAAAGGGATCGAATACTGCTCGTAACCGCTACGTGATAGGTTAGGTTAGAGCTGAGAGTGTGTAAGAACCGCAGGGTAGATTTTAGGAAGAGATAGCCAGGGGAACAACCTTTTAGACGCTTGTATTAAAGAAAAATGAGAAAACTGAACTGAAGGAAAACGAAAAAATAGCTCTTTTTGAAGAGGTGTGACAGAGGGAACTGTAACTGCTAAGGTCTTATCGTTCCGAAATCGAAGAGAGCAGGAAAACAGAAGTCAGCCGTTCCGAGAACGAACATTATCCCATCAGGATAAAATCCGCCCCGGGCGGGAATCGAACCCGCGGCCTAGCGCTTACAAGATTGTTGTTGGTGTTGGCGTTATTGTTGTTGTTGTTGTTTTTGTTACTGCTTTGTTGTTGTTGTTATGAGGTGATTCGCCAAATTATACAATGTAGTTTTATTAGAATATCTTCGGAGTACCTGTACAATCTACACTATCTACAGTGTGACCCATAGGTTCTACAAACGGGAGTGTTGTTCTGACATCTGACTTTGTTGTTGGTGGTGCTGCTGTTGTTGTTGTTGTTGTTGTTGTTGTTCTGATTTTTGGTGTTGTTGTCTGTGTTATTGTTGTTGTTGGTGCTGTTTTATGAGGTGATTTGCCAAATTACACAGTGTAGAAACTTAGGAAGAGCATTCTTTTCATATTTCAATGGAGCTTGAACTGATTACTTGCAAATGATAGTTGTACCTCTTATAACACCTCAGAAAAATTTGGATAGTGAAATACAGCCCAATGAAATTTTAGATTTTCAGAATTCATAAATATTAAATACCTACCTACCTACATCTAGAAATGCCTATCAGGTTTAGGGGCATTGCATAACAACACAATCAAAAACCCGAGAAATTGAAAATATTGGAATTCTAAAAGACTAAAAATGAGCAAATATGTAGGTATCACATTTAATTGAACAAATGTCTACGGTGTTATTGTTGTTGGTGTTGGCGTTATTGTTGTTGTTGTTTTTGTTACTGCTGTTGTTGTTATGAGGTGATTTGCCAAATTATACAATGTAGTTTTATTAGAATATCTTCGGAGTACCTGTACAATCTACACTATCTACAGTGTGACCCGTAGGTTCTACAAACGGGAGTGTTGTTCTGACATCTGACTTTGTTGTTGGTGGTGCTGCTGTTGTTGTTGTTCTGACTTTTGGTGTTGTTGTCTGTGTTATTGTTGTTGTTGGTGGTGTTTTATGAGGTGATTTGCCAAATTACACAGTGTAGAAACTTAGGAAGAGCATTCTTTTCATATTTCAATGGAGCCTCAACTGATTACTTGCAAATGATGGTTGTACCTCTTATAAGACCTCAGAAAAATTTGGATAGTGAAATACAGCTTAATGAAATTTTAGATTTTCAGAAATAGATCGTTTCATAAATATTAAATACCTACCTACATCTAGAAATGCCCATCAGGGGCTTTGCATAACAACACAATCAGGATTAAACCCCAGAAATTGAAAATATTGGAATTCTGAAAGACTAAAAATGAGCAAATATGTAGGTATCACATTTAATTGAACAAATGTCTACCAATTTATCACCACCCTCAACAAATATCTACCCTCGACACAAACTGCACCAACCTCAGTGTTTCAAATGTATTCTTAGGCACCTATCTTCATAATTATTACTTATACTATCTTTATTAATAATACCAACTTCGGGTTCAACAGACCCTCCGTAACCTATTTGTATACCTGTTACCTTTCTACCAATCCATCATAATTGAAATACACTGGAAACCTGAAATCCCATCTGACTTCCAAGCCATTAGTATCGGCGCTTATCTGACCCCAACACGCTAGCGTGACCATTTTGAATTATCACTGAAACCTCTTCGTAAATATTTACCAGGTGGTTTGTGGAGGTCCCAACAGGGCCGTTCAGAAGGGGGTTCTTTTATTAAGGGTTTTGGATATTGAGAGGTGAAAATAGTCCTACAACATTCTCTTTGGGGTAAATGCCCCAAAGATTGGTAAGCTTCCAAGAATCTATGCCGGGCGGGGAATTCGCGGACCTAGCGGCTTACAGGCAGACGCGCTCCTTCAAGCTAACTAGGCCTGGCCCAAGGGGTTTCATCTGACCCTATATTCGCTCCTTGCTCCTTCGATTAACCAGAACGAGAAGGAGAATAAGCTAAAACCTCATATGCTTTGTTTGTAAAAAATGGTTGCAAGGAGAGGCGCCATTGTTGGAATCACCCTCCTGAGCTCTGTTAAGGTGTGTCCACAAGTCCACACATAGTCAACCGGCCATTTGTAGGCTATGAACGGGCCTGGTGTAGGCCCTACACCCTGATTGTTCTTTCAATGTCCCAAGTTCCCATATCAATAGACGGCGTATCTGGTGCACAGGTGCTCTGTGTGGATTCCAGATAGTGTCTGGTGTTTTACTTGTGATTAGCAACAGGTTGGGCCCGCACCAAATGTGTGTGTGATTTACTGAAATCTGTGAACGGTACGGATATCTGTGGGGAAATATATCCCGTTTTTCGTACACAGATTTAGAGAAAATTGGAAGAAATCTGAGATAGATTCTGCACACAGATTTACAGAAAATTGAATTGTAGGAGAAATCTCTTTCGTTCATGGATTTTCAGAAATCTCAAGTACGGAATTCGCAGAATTTTGTGTATGGAATTTTCAATTTAAAAAATTCTATAAATCTGTGTAGAAATACTTGATAGCTCCCGCATCCAGTTCTGAATGACTTGATCAGGTGAATCGTCTGTACAGAACTTGCAGAAGTCTTGTATCTTCAGATTGTATAGTTCTAGTTCTGAATTCCCATATACATATGTACCTATTTACAGTCAACAGTCAAAAGTTCCCATTTTTATGGTCATCGAGGTCTCCTCTTGTAAAAACCGGGTTAGTCCGCGTTTAATGCAAAATGCCACGCACCTTAAGATCTGGTTCTCAAGGAATGCTCCTCTGTTGGCTCATTTTATAGCTCCAGCTAAAGTATCCTATTCCATCTCCTGAAATAGGATACTTTATTTGTTATTTTATAGCTGGAGCAATAAAACTTTGGTCACTTGTGATGCAGAAACGCATAGTTTGGGGGTATTGAAAAGGTGTTTGAAAGTTTTGGTTTATTTTGAACCAAGTTTTCGTTTATTTTGAACCAAACCCAAATAGTACGGACCTTTTTCTGACACATTAACACAGATTTAATAAAAGTGAAGATTTGTTCCAGTGATGTTCAATGTTCAAAATCAATTATCAAATAATTTGCCTCAACCTAAATCTTTGGATTTCAAAATTGGTTTTTGCCGAGTTATTTGAGATACCTACTCATCAAAATACCTAACACTTCAATCCACAATAATCAATGATATTGAAGCCGTAGATCAAATTTCCTACACTTCAATAAGCTATGATATTCAAAGACGTAATAGTAATAATTGCTGTACTTAGTTCTACAAAATACTACAAAAATGTGCTGGGTAAAGTTGATGCCTGTACTAGAACAAGAATACTCCTTTACATAACAGGCAAAACTCATACACCTCATGTCAAGTTGTAGCCACAAAACCAGAAATTAATCTTAATCAAGAAGTACATAGTAGAAGTACAAAGTATCTTGAGCTCACAGACGACTCCAAGATCCAAGTCTTTGACCGAAGTACAGCCTAACAAAAACACATGGCACGTATGTATTGTGAAACACGCAACAAACACCACGAGGAGCATAGACAAGGCGGTCAGTGAAGGTCTCTTCAATCGTCCATAAAGCAAGCGGGAGGGTGTGTGTGTGCGTGTGTGTGTGTGCGTGTGTGTGTGTGCGTGTGCGTGCGTGTGTGTGTGTGTGCGTATGTGTGCGTGTGTGTGTGTGCGTGTGTGTGTGTGAGCGTGTGTTGTGTTGAGTTGTGTTGCTGGAGAGAGAAGGTTGTGATAGTGTGAACCGCATGAGTTCTGTGAAAACTATTGATATGAGGTTCACCACTCGATGTAGCTCCAACACTTGTTATACTGGCGTTACCTAACGGACGGAAAAAACAACTGCGTGAAGTCTGACGTCACACATATTTGAACTCTTTCATTAGAACGGAAAATAAACATTGAATTTTCCACCTTTTACAGTTATTTTTTCGGAGTTTTGACCTCAGATTTGGATTTTTCCCAACTTTTTACATAGGAATCGACCATTTATTCATAATTTTTACCCATTTGCAACTGCTCCATTGATAAACATAACCTGATTGATTGATTTCAAATAAAGGAAAAATGATTTAATTCCCTACTGAGAAAACATCAGTGGAAAAATGAGTTCTTCGTATTTTCTTCAACTTCTTCAAATCTAGTCAACGTTTATTTGTCAAATGTCCTGTTCCAAAATTTTGTTACCAATATCAAAAAAACAATCAGAAATTGTTATCCTATTCAGAAGATCATTATTCAAATTATTGAAAACACAAAAAAAAAAAAAAAAAATTACATCATCATAGACATAAAGCACAATCTTTTGTTGACAATCTTCAATTTATCCAACTGGAAAACGCATTTCCAACTGAGAAACATCAAACACACGTCACAATGAAGGTCACCCTTCAAGAACTGAGAGGACCTCTAAATTTAAAACTCATGGTGTATGTATATTGAAGTCCCTCCCAATAGTCCCAATTCAGATAGTCCGAATATGATAATAATAATAGTGCTTATTTATACTGCTCGTATAGGACTAAAAAATCCCTTTACTCCAGCAGTAGGCTACTACTATTATTGTGGTCAAATTCTCAAATTATATTGAGGATAAAATTCCATACCTCGGCTGGGATTGAACCCACGCCCTCCTGTTTACCAGGCGAGCGCCTTGACCACTACACCACCAATGTACCCACACTTTGCAAGTGAATAACTGTGCCAATAAGCCCTTGAGTAGAATAACTGTGCCAATAAGCCATAAATCCTCTTCTCAGACACAAACACGATGCTAAACGTCAGAGGACCACCAGGATAGTTTTATTAGAATATCTTCCTAGTACCTGTACAATCTTTAGTGTGATGTGTAGGTTCTACAGAATTCCACCGGTGGTCCAACTGACCTTCTCATCTCTAAGCTTCGTTGGGCCACTGGTGGTACACCATATTTTACTTTTTCTTATGGAAATCTCCTCTAAACAATACTATCAAAATTCGATATTCATGGGTTTTGAATCCCATATGAAGGAATGATTTTATAAAGGATCTAATATAGGGTGGATTCTAATATAGGGTGGAGGTTCGTGGGACCGGTTGGGCCACCGGTGGCCCAAATAGAAAATGGCTAAGTTTATAGGGTGTGGTACATAGTACACTGAGCACTGAGTCCACCAAAGCTTTTGATTTGGTGGACTCAGTGTACCTGATTAATATTCGAACTAATATTAGGTAGATATACGTAGGTACATAATATTTAAATGTGTATTTTTAGCCCGTCCTACCTTTATTATTACGCAAAACGGACCGGGACACAACATGACGTTTCAGAACTCACCGGATAACGAGTTTGTGTTCATCAGCTGATTCACCGTTCTACATTCAAACCTCGACTCGTATTATGGCTTGAAAGAAAGTTGCTCGTATCTGTGGCTATGGAACATTGAACTTTCTAATTCGAATATAATACTGCTCGTATATCTGCTACATATGTGCTAGGTTAGAACTGAGAGTATGTGTTGAAAAGCAGGATAGATTTTAAGAATATATGTAGATGGCCTGGGGGGGGGGGGGGTTTCGAAAGAGAGAGAAAAAAAACACTATTTGGTTATTATCAGTGTTGGGCCACCGGTGACCCAAATAGAAAATGGCTAAATAATGCTATTTTCATACATCTGACGAAAATTTGACTTCAATAATGTCAATTATATGAATGAAATAAGGATATCTAGCTAGAGGGAATTTTGCTATTAATGAAATTTTTGCTCATAAGATATGGACACTACCGATAGTCTATAGACAGGTAAAGTTGGACTCTTGGAGGACTAGAAATAACAGGAGATAAGGGGAAATTAGGTTCATAGGTAGAATCGGTAGAGTTGGCGATACTACTTCGTTAGAAGTGGTAGACTCCGCGAGCACCAACGATGAGAGTAATATACGTAAATTATACAATAAAAAACTATATATTGTATATAAAATAACAAATTCTATTCCGAAAGATTTCATTGAGTATATTTGTATATTTTTTCACATCGGATTTCTCAAAGAGTTACCTATACCACTGATAGTTGTTTGATACAGGGTCACCCCGTCTGTTTCGGTGTATAACGTCCCGTCTGAGAATAATTTGCTGGCAAATTTCGTACCCCTGTAACACTGTGGGGCAGGGGAAATGGTAGCTGTTTTTGCCTGCCGTCAGAAAGTTCTGATTTTTTTCAGATTTTTTTCCTTCGGAAATGTTCGCACTTATTCGTAGTTTTTCGTGCCCTTACCTTGATACTTGTTAGAGGCCCAAGTAATGGGTTATTTTTCTTTGCGTGCCGTCAGAGAATGACAGCATCGACAGGTGCGACCTCTAGCGTCAAGTTTAGAAATCAAGTCTGGGCTGAATGGGTGATCTTGTTTTGAATCTCGTCGGTCTGGGCGAACAGTGTTTTCCAAAGTTGGGAAATTAATGGGACCTTGTTTCAACTGCTAGGGTAAAGGGATTTTTCAGTCTTATTCGAACAGGATAAACACTTGACTGACATGGCCACCTGGCCTCCCCGTACATCCCTTCAAACCTCACTATAGCATCCATCTCATCTCCATCACTAATTTATTTCTCATTTCTTCTTCACATTATTATTATTTTTTCTTTTTTTATATATAATTAAGCAAGGTCTACTGTAATAACTATGTATTGTACCATGTTAAACCCATAAAATAAACGAGACCTTGTTTAGACTGCTGGGGTAAAGGGACTTTTTAGTCTCATTCGAGCAGGATAAACAAGGTATATTCTATTCAAATCTCTTTAGTTTGGGCACCACTGGTCAAGTTTCTATATTTCTTGTCCATGATTATCAAATCAGGGTCAATGTTACTGTCAAGAAGTTGTAGTAGGCGGTCCATGCTGTTAGCATTTGGTTTCTCCGTGCCACATTTTGGTATCGGGAGAGAGTGTTTGGTCCATCTGACATTGGCTACCGGAGCAGATTCAATCTAATGGAACCGGGATGGAACTTTGGGTCCGAAGGTGGGTGTTGGCCTCATAAGTTAGGATAACAAAGAGGTGTCATACACTAGTGTGATTTTGGTATCGGGAGAGAGTGTTTGGTCCATATGCTATTGGCTACCGGAGCGGATTCAATCTAATGGCTACCCGTGCAGATTTAATGTTAAACTTGACCGGGATGGAACTTTGGGTTGGAAGGTGGGTGTTGGCCTCATATGGCATAAGTTAGGATGCCATATGAGGCCAAAGAGGTGTCATACACTAGTGTGATTTTGGTATCGGGAGAGACGCAGAGAGTGTTTGGTCCATATGATATTGGCTACCGGAGCAGATTCAATCTTACTTGACTGGGAGTGAACTCGTGGTAGTCGTGGTACACTACCTGTCAAAAAGGCGTCGGGAGTGAACTCGGTGCCTTCCCCGTGAAGATAGTCATGGTGGTGGGTGTTGCGGTGTTGCCCTCATATGACATAAGGAGGTTTGATACAGGGAACTGTAACTGCTGAGGTCTTATCGTCCCCAAATCGAAGATAGAAGGAAGACGGGATAGGAGAAAGTCAGCCTTTCCGAGAACGAACCTTATCCCTTCAGAGTAAAGTCCGCCCCGGGCGGGAATCGAACCCGCGACCTAGCGCTTACAAGGCAGACGCTCTACCCACCGAGCTAACTAGGCTGGCTGAATCTCGATTAATTGATTAATCTCTATTTTAGAATAATACTTCAAATACATAATTCTCCTCCCAAGTTACTATTGTAACTTCTAATAGGATTATAGGACGTACCAGTTTTTATTCACGTGTGTAATCGCGGTTTAATTACAGCTCCAAATGTATAATTGTTTTTATTGTTTAGTAAGTAAAGCATCTAGCTAGTCATTGCTGGTATTTAGTACCAGCTATATTGCGAGCCATTGCTGGTAGTACCAGTCAGGTACTCGGTACAGCTATCCACCACAGTACCTATTGGTCTACCCCACCGACATGTAATAGTCGTACATACTGGACTCCGCACACAGGAATTTCGTCAGAAAAGAGGCCCATTTACTTCTTCGTAGCCTCTCTTCCAAGTGCCCACGGTCCTTCAAAGACCTAAAATAGTATCTAGCGTGCACCATTGCTGGTACTCGTCAGGTACTCAGTACACCTATCCACCACAGTACCTATTGGCCTACGCCACAGACATGCGACATTTCCAAGTGTTTAACGCCCAACCAACTCGGAGAACTTGGTTGACAGTAGGACGACAGGACAATGAGGTATGACAATTTATGAATCAATTTCTGAATTACCAGAGACGGAGGGTAGGCAGAGGGACTTCAAAGTTTTTATGCCTCTCGCCCATTGAAGGCGTTTTCGACCTAGGCCAACTCACTCTCGACCTAAGCCAACTCACTCTCAGATAGACCTGACAGGCGAGCCTAATCAGCCAAATTTGTCAGGTCTACCTGATGGTGAAAGGCTGGCCCTAGTCACGCGACTCTAGTGTGAGAGGATTATCATGTTTATAGGTCTGGATTTTCAGGAGGCTTTGCGCTAGTAAGGCCAGCCACTCACCATCAGGTAGACCTGACAGGCGGGTCTTTTCAGGCGTACCTGTTAGGTCTATCTGATAGTGTGTGTGCTCATCAGGTGTCAGGTCTACCTGGTAGTGAATAGCTGGCCTTCCTCTTCCTCTGAGCTCTGAGAGCTCCCTGTCACTTTCCCTCCAGCTTTCTTGTCCTGTCCTTTAAAACGCTTTCTCCTAGCATCTTCCTTCTGCCGGTGTCTTCCTCAAAAATCCCTAGTCATGATCCTGCTGGGATGGACAGTTCGATTCCGGAATAGCCACAACCCACAACGATTGTGCAAAATAAATAATTGATTACTATTACTACTATTAGTTAGAAGATACGTTTAGTAATTTGTACTGGGTGGTCACTTGGTTTCCACTTGTCTTTCAGGATGTTGGGGTGGATCACTGATCAATCCTTTTAGAAGCGATTTTGACCGTCTACAACCTTTTTGGTGCCACCTAGGTATAGACCAAAATAAGTCCGGTCCTAAAACATGTAGGTAACTCACTCTTCAACTCCCAATAGGTGGATCTGGTTCATTGACTGAGTAGTCCATTGATAACAGTAGTTCATGTAGTATGTAGTTATTTTTTCCTTTTACAGGCGGACACGGGCTTTTGTAGTATTTTGCCATAGGGTCCGTCGAAAGCGTTTATTTCCTCAGAGCTTATAATTTCTGCATCTGTACCAGGTACATGATAAAACGGAGCACCCTGTATATTAGCACGATGACCACAGTAACTATAATGTAACCAAGAAGTCAAGTGGAAATTCTATAGTAAAAAACGATGAGAAGGGTGGATCACTGATCAAACCTTTTAGAAGCCATTTTGACCGTCTACATCTACAACCTTTTTGGCGCCACCTAGGTATAGACCAAAATAAATCCGGTCCTAAAACATGTAGGTAACTCACTCTTCAACTCCCAATAGGTGGATCTGGTCCATTGACTGAGTAGTCCATTGATAACAGTAGGTCATGTAGTATGTAGTTATTTTTTTCCTTTTACAGGCGGACACGGGCTTTTGTAGTATTTTGCCATAGGGTCCGTCGCAAGCGTTTATTTCCTCAGAGCTTATAATTTCTGCATCTGTACCAGGTACATGATAAAACGGAGCACCCTGTATATAAGCACGATGACCACAGTAACTATAATGTAACCAAGAAGTCAAGTGGAAAGTCTATAGTAAAAAACGATGAGAGTAATATACGTAAATTATACAATAAAAAACTATATATTGTATATAAAATAACAAATTCTATTCCGAAAGATTTCATTGAGTATATTTGTATATTTTTTCACATCGGATTTCTCAAAGAGTTACCTATACCACTGATAGTTGTTTGATACAGGGTCACTCCGTCTGTTTGGGTTTACAAGGTCCCGTCTGAGAATAATTTGCTGGCAAATTTCGTACCCCTGTAACATTGTGAGCAGGGGAAATGGTAGCTGTTTTTGCGTGCCATCAGAAAGTTCTGATTTTTTTCCTTCGGAAATGTCCGCACTTATTCGTAGTTTTTCGTGCCCTTACCTTGATACTTGTTAGAGAGGCCCGAGTAATGGGTTATTTTCTTTGCGTGCCGTCAGAGAATGACAGCATCGACAGGTGCGACCTCTAGCGTCAAGTTTAGAAATCAAGTCTGGGCTGAATGGGTATCCCGGAGACTTGGTGGATCTTACCGTACATGTGTGCCGTCAGAGAATGACTGTCCAATCTGAAATCCACTTTAGCTTGGCGAGTTATGGCCGATCTTACCACTGAGAGTTAACACAGTGTCAAGAGGGTTTTCTTTGATTTACACAGACCAGTATTTCTTAAACTAGGCATTAACTGAAAACTAGGGATTAACTAAGATCGGGTACTAACCAAGTCTGCCCAGATGGATGTCCCTGAGGTAGTTGTGGGACAGAGAGAGCGTCCCGGATTTCTGGACAACCCTGTAGATTCCGATGTGCATATAACAATGCAAAGACTTCGCAACAACCTGGGGCACTTTCTCTTTCCATACTCCATATTCGGTTTTCTTTCCACTCTGCCGTGATCTCAATATGGTCATGAAGGTTTCATGTGAAACTGAAACTCGAGCAATTGTCATTCTGCTGCTCGAATCGAACCTGGGACTTCTTGGTACGAAGGTCAGAAGAGATGCGTCAACTGTAAGATGAGATCCCTACAAAATCCTACCAATAGATCAGTTGCGCTTACTTGGGTGATGTTTCAAAGTCATGGAAAAATAAGGACCAACGGAATTTTTCTTTTTCTTCTACGACTTCTAGATCTCGAGACAAATGGATTTAACCGGTAAATCGTAAACATTGACGTCACGGCATACACTCCCGTAGGCGATGACGTCATAATTCATGACTCCCGCTTCGTTTGTTTGTGCGCAAGCGTTTCTGCTCATTTTGACGTGAAATCTGACGTCACAACTCTTTGAACTTTTTCATTAGACCTTTTATTAATAATATTTTCCCAATTGCAACACCTCCATTGAAGTAAGGGAGAGCTCGTCTGCCTTGTAAGCGCTAGATTCGTAGAACCCTACAGCCTCGGAGTGGGCTTTTGGTGTGTGTTGGGCTAGGTCGCAGGTTCAATTCCCAACCGGCACCAGATGAGGTTTTTTCTCGGAACGGCTGGCTTTCTTCTGTCCTGTCTTCTTTTCCTCTTCGCTTTAGGGACATATCAATGCTTTGGTGATTTCTTTGGGCTGACATTTTGGTCTTGGCTACAAATTTTACGAGTGGATGCCCTTCGCACTCAACCTTTGCCATTACTTTAGCAAGGGAAATTTCAGGCTGTTCTCCTCCCTGGTCCAAGTCCCCCAGCCAGATTTAAAGGGACAAAACTATAAACTATCACCACTTTGATCAAAATAGTAAACACGTATGAACAGTTGTGCATTACAATCTCTGCGATTGTTTTGCAAAATTATCGGATGTTGACGAACTTAAGTTCGCCAGTTGGAGTGCTGGGAATCCCTGGAATACTCGTAGAAAGCTGATTTATCCTGCCCAAAGGCAATAGGGAAGACCCAAAAGCTATGCGAGACGCCATCGCCTGTGGGAAAGTTAAGTACCCTAACACACCGTCAGTTAGTCATCTCAATTATGTTATTATAGCAACCTCATTATCACGAAGGTATTAAAGTAGTACTTAAAGTACTAATGACATTTCTCTATGCAGAATCACATCATCTCACAATCCTCACATCATCTCACCTCACATCGGTCTTGGCTGCAAATTTTACGAGTGGATGCCCTTCGCACTCAACCTTTGCCATTTCTTTAGCAAGGGAAATTTCAGGCTGTTCTCCTCCCTGGTCCAAGTCCCCCAGCCAGATTTAAAGGGACAATACTATAAACTATAAACAACAATATTGAAAACAATTAAGTAACTCAGTAAGTAGTAGATAAAAAATAGTAACACAATAATTTCACTATACGAGTACGTAGTGAAGACATTATGCAAATTTTGCATATCGCAATCCGCAATAGCTTACCTTAGACCTGCAAAGTGGGTACCAAGTACCATTGGTATCTTGATACGAGATGTAGGTAGGTACTCAGTAATTCTAACTGGGTGCTTTTAGTCAGACAAAAACTGTATCATTGATAAACAAGTTCACCTTTAGTAGTTTTTAGTGTTTAGGGTTTTCCTTAGGCCAGCCACTCACTATCAGGTACACCTGATCAGGTCCGATTGTCAGGTCTGCTTGATTCCTCCTGAGCACACACACTCTATCAGGTAGACCTGACAGGCACGGCTGAAAAGGTCCGCCATACCTGTCAGATAGTGTCAGATCTACCTGATAGTGTGTGTGCTCATCAGGTATCAGGCAGACCTGACGGGCGGACCTGATCAGGTGTACCTGAAGGTGAGTGGCTGGCCCAAGATTCTCTCTCTTCAGTATACCTCCACTGCGTCGAGTGGCCGACATTGGGTGTTACATGACGTTTGACATTTAAGCAGGATGGTTCATTGGATCAGTCAGGTACTCGATGTATACCTTTTACCTTCTCTGCAAAATACGCATAGCTGTGATCCGATCCTATTGCACGAAATGATCTCTGTTATGTCAGTGATTCCCAATCCGGGGTGCTTTTACCTTCTCATCTACTGTGCATGAGCAAAACGCGATGAGGCCACTCTTTCATCAGAGTTTGGAAACCACTAATGTGTGTCAAGACGCGATGAAAGGACATGGTAAATCCAGTCGTTCTGAGAACGAACTTTATCTGTTTGGGATAAAGTTCGCCCCGGGTGGCAATCCGCGACTTAGCGCTTACAAAGGAGACGCGCTCCAAGCTGACTAGGCTAGCTGTGTACCTTTCTGCGCTTCTGAGCAATTCAGATGATCATCTTAGGTATGTCCAATAATAAAATTGTTGGTGCTAGTAAGTTGATGGTTTTCGGCCAATTGCCAGAAGTCGAGAGCTTTTGGATCACATTACTAAGGTGTAAGGTCATAAGTTTGAATCATCAACTTTATCAAGGCAGAATGTATTCTGGTCAATCGTTCAATGGTGGTCAACTGCCAAAGGCTCCGTTTTGAGTCCTGATGCCTTTTTGAATCTGGCACTACATACTACAAATTTACACCGGCATTATGTAGGTGATATTTCTTCTGTTTCGTAAGGCTAAATATAGAGCGGAGAGCATGGAGGTTTATCTCTATGCGGTTTGAATTCGACGCTTTCCTCCATCATTGAAACTTGATGCACTCCGTT
The DNA here is from genome assembly GCF_000475195.1 of Diaphorina citri. Lineage (NCBI taxonomy): Eukaryota > Metazoa > Arthropoda > Insecta > Hemiptera > Psyllidae > Diaphorina > Diaphorina citri. The sequence continues at coordinate 335,770 of NW_007377659.1, forward strand.
CCATTCTGTTTTTAGCCTAAAGCTGTGTCCACACATAGTCGACCTCGTTGATCGATGTCGACTGACTCGTCCACACTGCCTAGTTTTATCTTCTCGATCAACTTCGATCGATGTCAACTATGTTGAGACACACACCTTGACACTCGTATTTATGAACAAGAATGATCGTTCTTAGATCAGTCTCAAGTCAAAATTGACCAATCAAATGCCTTGAGACTATGTAGACACACACCTTGACACTCGTATTTATGAACAAGAATGATCGTTCTTAGATCAGTCTCAAGTCAAAATTGAGACTATGCTTAGCACGAACTTAAGAGCCAGCATTTTGTTCATAAATATGGGTGTAAGAGGTTTTCGTTCTGCATCGCTGTTCGTTGTTGACTTTGTTTGACTAAGTAGGGACATCATTATCGAGGTTCATTCCAGTAGGGACATCATTATCGAGGTTCATTCCAGAGTGTAAGAGGTTTTCGTTCTGCATCGGTGTTCGTTGTTGACTTTGTTTGACTAAGTAGGGACATCATTATCGAGGTTCATTCCAGTAGGGACATCATTATCGAGGTTCATTCCAGTAGGGACATCATTATCGAGGTTCATTCCAGTAGGGACATCATTATCGAGGTTCATTCCCGTGATTTCCCAACAACCAAGACCGAAAGGGCCGCCTCATCCGAATACCTGTTGCCCGCCGCGCTGCCATCAATTTTTCTCCACTATCATTTTCTGTTCATATTCTAATGAGACTCCATTGGATATTAAAGCCATTGAATAGTTCAACTCTTTGAACTCGCCAGATGAATAGGAATCTTGTTTCGGATCTCGTTGGTCTGGGCGAACAGTGTTTTCCAAAGTTGGGAAATTAATGGGACCTTGTTTCAACTCCTACGGGTAAAGGGACTTTTCAGTCTTATTCGAACAGGATAAACAAGGGAGATTCTATTTTAATTTTTAGATACCTTACATTAATCTCCCATTCATTTGAAGTTGGTTTTCCAAACTTACAGATATCCTGATTTACGTTTTGTCAATTGGAGTGTGTAATGCGCGCCCAGACTCTTTAAACGTGTGTGGCGGAAAAAGGTCGAGAATCAGGTCTGTGAGACCGCGGTCTATCAGACAGTCTGAGCTAGAGTGGCAAGCATTAGATTTTTTTAACAGATAAGATCTTCAACTCTTAGAACTTAGATCCAATCAGGGTTCACCGGTTCAAGGTACTCCAATTTTTACTTTCCTTATGCTATAGGAAGGAAAGTAATGTAATTATTATGGTAGACCCTACTTGAAATTGAAGACAAGTTTGTTAAGACTTCGTGATGTCATGACCGAATTTGTGGCCCGTCATAACACCTCTTTAGTTTGGGCACCACTGGTCAAGTTTCTATATTTCTTGTCCATGATTATCAAATCAGGGTCAATGTTACTGTCAAGAAACTGTGATCCGATCCTAAAGTTTATTGCACGAAATGATCTCTGTTATGTCAGTGATTCCCAATCCGGGGTGCTTTTACCTTCTCCTCATCTACTGTGCATGAGCAAAACGCGATGAGGCCACTCTTTCATCAGAGTTTGGAAACCACTAATGTGTGTCAAGACGCGATGAAACGGTTAAATGAAGAACCAACCTCCCAACGCCAGGCTAAAGTTATTGACTTCATTTGACTGATCTACAGCGAAGATTGAAGTTCATATTTAGATATTCTGACGAATTGCGTTTCAAATTTGATAAGTGGTAGAAAAAATTGTTGATAAAAGTTCACTAGGTAAAATTAGGGTCATAACTACCTTACTAAAAATAAATAAAAATCTAGAGAAAAAACCACTTCAATCTATGGTGTAGTTCTTATTTAGTAGTAGTGAAGTGCAACTACTAGTATTTGGTGGCGTAGCTCCACAAGGGACCTAGGTTTGAAGGAGTTTGAGCCTCATTTGAGCTTCCATTTGATCAATTCTCGGCCTTCAGGGATGTAACGTCACCTGAACCTGAGTGGCAATTTACTTTTACGTGCATACCTATCCAAAAACGAAAAATTTTATTTAGAAAATTTCCGCCCCGGCGGGATTCGATGTAAGGGGTGACCAACCTACGCCACTAATCGGTCGATTTGACAATGACCCCAACTTATGTAGCACTGGTTTTGTCGACACTATGTAGTAATTGTTTGAGGAAAATGTGTGTGTGTGTGCTCATCAGGTGTCAGGTCTACCTGGTAGTGAATAGCTGGCCTTCCTCTTCCTCTGAGCTCTGAGAGCTCCCTGTCACTTTCCCTCCAGCTTTCTTGTCCTGTCCTTTAAAACGCTTTCTCCTAGCCTTTTCCTTCTGCCGGTGTCTTCCTCAAAAATCCCTAGTCATGATCCTGCTGGGATGGACAGTTCGATTCCGGAATACCCACAACCCACAACGATTGTGCAAAATAAATAATTGATTACTATTATTACTATTAGTTAGAAGATACGTTTAGTAATTTGTACTGGGTGGTCACTTGGTTTCTACTTGTCTTTCAGGATGTTAGGGTGGATCACTGATCAATCCTTTTAGAAGCGATTTTGACCGTCTACAACCTTTTTGGCGCCACCTAGGTATAGACCAAAATAAGTCCGGTCCTAAAACATGTAGGTAACTCACTCTTCAACTCCCAATAGGTGGATCTGGTTCATTATCATAGTTTTGAGAATCTTATACTCGTATCTGTCATCTCACCCTTTGCTATAACATTCTTCTACCATTAGTCGCGATGCTGGTTGAAGATTTCAAAGAAATTCTAAGTTCTAATGACGCAGACGATTAGATTTCGCAGCTTGTAAACCAGTAGTAAACCTTGGAAATTGCCAAGTGGAAGAATTAGATGTGATGATAAACAAACATGGAACAAATGTAAACATTGAAGTTTTCTTCTTATCTGAGCTCTATTCCACGAAAAGAGAATAAAATACACCAGGGGTGACGGACCAGGCGTAGAAAAAAAGTTGTTTGTCAATATTTTCTGCCCCTAGAGCGGAAAGGTTGGGAAATACGCGGGTTAATTGTCACACTTGTCCTTATGTTTAGCTCTCTTATGTAATAAGGATTACTTTTAGTTCAACTGTTACATAACTTGTGTTTTTTGCACGATTATGTTGACATAAGGACGAGTACCTATCGATTGAACCAAGTGCATACCAGAAGGTGTTCTGTCCAAAACATAAGGTATCATTCAGTCATTCAGTTTACTTAGGTACGTAGGTGTCATTCAAAGTAGGTACCTATAGAAATAAGACTCTTTATGGGTAGTTATAGGAACCTAAAGTTTGGTGGGGCAGTCAGGGCCGGATTAGCGCCCCGCCGGGCCCGGGGCAGTTTCATAGGCGCGGGGCCCCCAGGACCTACCCCCTCCCTACTAGAAAACACTTCTATACCTACCTAATTCATTTGTATCAATCATTACGTACGGACTACGAGTTTTGTTATTAAAATGTATTTTGCGGTTTCAGTTTTTTACACATTGAAGTTTTAATGTTTGTGAGCACATCTTTCATGCAAAATATCATGCAACATTCTTTTTTTTTTTAGAAAACCCATAATATCTAGTATAAGTCCTCAAAGCGTGGGGCCCCCAAAAGCGCGGGGCCCGTGGCAGTCTGCCATTCTGCCTTATGGGTAATCCGGCCCTGGGGGCAGTGCGCTGCCAATGCCGTCCTCTTTCATGTTGGTGCTAATGGCACATCCACCAAAAAAATACTAGGTAAATTCTTTCTCATGTTGTACCTACCCGATATTCTAGAAAAATCTTAGTTTTCAATACATATCTGATATCTTGATCAATTGATTTTCATAGCAAATAGTTTCCTAGTGACTCAAAAGACCCAAAAAAACACATTCCTGCCTCGGTGGTGTAGTGGTCAAGGCGCTCGCCTGCTAAACAGGAGGGCGTGGGTTCAATCCCAGCCGAGGTATGGAATTTTATCCGCGCGCTACCCTTCGAGCTAACTAGGCTGGCTATTTCAGGACAATTCGTCGTTACTTTCGATTTCATGAAGCTATTGTGATTTTCGTCATAGATCCGAATGAATGGAAATGGGAGTCCTTAGTATTGTCCTCCTGCAGTTTTGAAGATCTGTCCTTCTTCTTTGATTTGTCGTATTGTCTGCAGTTATGTCCTTTTTCATCTAGTGTCGTATTATCTGCAGTCTGTAGTTCTGTTCTTCTTTACCTTAATGTATTGTTCTGCAGTTATGTATATCCTTCTTCGTGTAATGTATTGTTCTGCAGTCTGCCTCTGCAGTTTGCAGTATTCTGAGTGATAAACTGGTTCAGTGTGCTCGTCTGTCGCATTGTCTGCAGTTATGTCCTTTTTCATCTAGTGTCGTATTATCTGCAGTCTGTAGTTCTGTTCTTCTTTATCTTATGTATTGTTCTGCAGTTATGTCCTTCTTCGTGTAATGTATTGTTCTGCAGTCTGCCTCTGCAGTTTGCAGTCTTCTGAGTGATAAACTGGTTCAGTGTGCTCGTAGCAAGGTCTACAACTTTACCTACCTTCCTAGCTACTATGCAAAGGAACGTGAGGTTGCCAATTATTCCAGCGCAGAAGAGTTCATATCTACAGGAAGGAAATTTGGCGAACTTACAAATAGAGGAATTCTCATCTGAGATTATTCCCTCAAGCGACCGACCTTGAGGGCCATATAAGCCATATTTATGAACAGAATACTGGCTGCACTGAAGCATCACTCAAGTATTAATTCCAAACATCTGATTGGTGCTTGGTCTTGTTTCAGTCTGACTTGAGAAAGCTGTGACATAGTCGACGGCCATCGATCGACGGTCATTCGATATCGACTGAAACCGTCCACACTGCCTCGACAACATAGATTCACCTCGTCAATCGACATCGATCGATGGTCGTCGACCATGTGTGGACACTAATAATACCAAGTAATAGTATTTTCGTACGGAACAATACTTCAACAGGATTCATCTTATATGATGTTCACTTAATTTTCTAACCCAATGATCCAATGAAGATCACAAAACCGGGCCAAACCCTGCTGAACGGGAAGTCTCATCCGCCAGTCAGTTTCCTCTATTAGACCAAGAATCGGTTCCATCTAATCGGGAGACTGAAACCGTCCACGCTGCCTCGACAACATAGATTCACCTTGTCAATCGACATCGATCGAAGGCCTTCGACTATGTGTGGTCACTAATAATACCAAGTAGTATTTTTGCACGGAACAATACTTCAACAGGATTCATCTTACTATATGATGTTCACTTAATTTTCTAACCTAATGATCCAATGAAGATCACTAAACCCTGCTGAACGGGAAGTCTCATCCGCCAGTCAGTTTCCTCTATTAGACCAAGAATCGGTTCCATCCAATCGGGATAGTACCACAAAACAAATGTAAACATTGAAGTTTTCTTCTTTTCTGAGTTCTATTCCACGAAAAGAGAATAAAATACACCAAGGGGTGACGGACCAGGCGTAGAAAAAAAGTTGTTTGTCAATATTTTCTGCCCCTAGAGCGAAAAGGTTGGAAAATACGGTCCTTATGTTTAGCTCTCTTATGTAATCCTTATGTGTTTAACATACTTTTAGTTCAACTGTTACATAACTTATGTTTTTTGTACGATTATGTTGACATAAGGACGAGTACCTATCGATTGAACCAAGTGCATACCAGAAGGTGTTCTGTCCAAAACATAAGGTATCATTCAGTCATTCAGTTTACTTAGGTACGTAGGTGTCATTCAAAGTAGGTATAGAAATAAGACTCTTTATGGGTAGTTATAGGAACCTAAAGTTTGGTGGGGCAGTGCGCTGTCAATGCCGTGCTCTTTCATGTTGGTGCTAATGGCACATCCACCAAAAAATACTAGGTAAATTCTTTCTCATGTTGTACCTACCCAATATTCTAGAAAAATCTTAGTTTTCAATACATATCTGATATCTTGATCAATTGATTTTCATAGCAAATAGCTTCCTAGTGACTCAAAAGACCCAAAAAAAAAAACACATTCCTGCCTCGGTGGTGTAGTGGTCAAGGCGCTCGCCTGGTAAACAGGAGGGCGTGGGTTCAATCCCAGCCGAGGTATGGAATTTTAGTACCACAAACTACCAACAATTGGTATCTACTAAGTAGAATTTGGTACAGTCTGGTAGTAAACTATCAGACAATTGGTATCTACCAGACACAATTAGGAACAATCTGGTTCCTAATCGGGATAGTACCACAAACTACCAACAATTGATATCTACTAAGTAGAATTTGGTACAGTCTGGTAGTAAACTATCAGACAATTGGTATCTACCAGACACAATTAGGAACAATCTGGTTCCAAAGTACCAAGAATTGGTATCTTCCTAGTAAATAGAATAACACCGTTTAAACGTGGAGAAACTATCTTCATTCTTTATTTACATTTCATATCCTACATTTTTCAAGAGGTTTGACAGAGGGAACTGTGACTGCTGAGATCTTATCGTCCTGAAAGCGAAGAGAGAAGGATGACCGGATAGGAGCAGACCAGTCGTTCCGAGAACGATACTTGTCATTTTGGGATAAAGCGACCTGCCTAGCGGTCATTCTCCTAACCGAAACCGAGTCCTACAAGACGCAAACGCGTTAATCCATGAACTGCATTGTTTTGAAAGTAAAACGTTTCCAACTCCTTCTTGTTTACAATATAACGAAACCAAAACAGTATAACAATATAACGAAATCGTCATGACTTGCCAGGAGAAAGCCATTGATATTTACATTAAACCAACACGAACTTCGCCGGATATAACGAAATCGTCATGACTTGCCAGGAGAAAGCCATTGATATTTACATTAAACCAACACGAACTTCGCCGGCTATAACGAAATCGTCATGACTTGCCAGGAGAAAGCCATTGATATTTACATTAAACCAACACGAACTTCGCCGGGTTCACAGACATACCGTCAGAGTGACATATGAGGAAATAGTGCCAATCTCAGGACTTGAACCCAGATACCATCGCCAATTCACCAGATTTAATGAAAACAAAAAGTTTAATGACTCTAAAGACTCCTGCGAGAAGAGTATACAGAGTGTAAAAAAAAAAAAATCAGGTTGAATGAGTGAAGATACACAGAAGTACAAAGTGAAGAACATACTATTCCTCTACTCTTATTATGGAGCTTAAACTAGTGGTGGACGTGAGACGAGAAGAGAAATGACCAAATCTCGAGACAAGAATTGGTCAGTTTGCGGATTGCGTTCGCTTTGCGGGATTTTATGTTTGCTTCGCGCATTGTTGGTGAAATACCATGACGCACCGCTCGGGATCGTGTCTCGTCTCATGATTTTTCTACGATATCAAAAATGTCTCGTCTCATCTCGTCGCATCGTGTGGAAGAAAGATCACGAGATTCACGAGATCTCATCTCATGATTTCATGAGTCAGGACAGGATCTCTTGTCTCGAGACAAGAATTGGTCAGTTTGCGGATTGCGTTCGCTTTGCGGGATTGTATGTTTGCTTCGCGCATTGTTGGTGAAATACCATGAGGCACCGCTCGGGATCGTGTCTCGTCTCATGATTTTTCTACGATATCAAAAATGTCTCGTCTCATCTCGTCGCATCGTGTGGAAGAAAGATCACGAGATTCACGAGATCTCATCTCATGATTTCATGAGTCAGGACAGGATCCATTTGCGATAATCATAACAATACATTTGTTTGGTGACGGTTAAACAAAATTTCACAAGCACCCTGTACTATAGGCTTCCCCAAGCATAGTGTACATAATTCAGTACAAATTTCATACAGAGTTCTCCTATGTACAACAGTACAACTTACGTACATATGTACAGAATTCTCCTCTGTATCCCAGGTTCCCAGGTACCTAACAACCAGGGTCACTGTTAGTATAAGATTTTGCCGGTTTCACTGTCTGATGCATGCTTAATAGCTGGATCAGCGTTAGTATAAGATTTTGCCGGTTTCACAGTCTGATGCATGCTTAATAGCTGGATTAGCTGGCACCAGGAAAAACCTGAGGATAGCTAAATACCTAACCAAAGTTTTGACTTTTGAGTTTTATCTTTAAGTGAATCAGCTGGTTCAGTTCTCCAAAGTCAAAGGAGAGACTTCTTAACAACCTAAACTTTAAACAGCAAATTGTAAAACAAAGAGCTAAGTAAAGAGTTTTTCATTTGAATCCTTCAACTGTAGCCATAATCGTAATCTTTGCCAGTTCTCCAAAGTCAAAGGAGAGACTTCTTAACAACCTGAACTTTAAACAGCAAATTGTAAAACAAAGAGCTAAGTAAAGAGTTTTTCATTTGAATCCTTCAACTGTAGCCATAATCGTAATATTTGAAGTACTACCAATGGATCACTGTTGTTGAGCAACGTTGCACGTGGTTGGTAGGCGAATGGAAGACCATCCGGGCAGTCGCGTGCTGCTGGCTTTCCCCGACCCCACTCAGGGGAGTTATTGTGAGAAGGTGGGTAGCTAGTCACTAAATAGAGGGTAAAGCCCCTGTCACTAATGACCTTAGCAGTTATACAGTGACGGTAAACCCCTACAAGAAAAGTCCACACTTCCCAGAACAATGCGCCATTAAGGATCAGCAGACCCTGGTATTTCATGTACCTTTACTTACCTTATAATATGCTTATGTTCCTTCCTCTGCCTTATATGCCAGTTATGCCTCTCTCATACGGAATAAACCTAGGTATAGATCTTATACCAGGGGTGGCCCCCAACCTTACCTTCGAGAGCCGCAATCTCATAAAGCAGATTCGGGGCGAGCCACGCGAAATTTTCAGAATTCAGTCTCATGGAAATTCTGATCTTCAGATTAAGGAACGCGGTAGCGCTCCGCCCCGCCAAGTCAAAAAAGTTTGACGGCGCTACTAGAGATATTATATAAATTTTTCAACAAGTATGAATTAAGAATAGAGAGCCACAAAAGATCGTCTCGCGAACCACGTTATGTCCACCCCTGTCTTATAGGTACCTATGTAGTTATGTACCTAGGTATCGGCTGATTTGATAGCGCGAAGAAATTCCGATCCGAAGATTTTTATCTCGGGAGGCATTCTTACAGGTAATAATCAATAGCCTATTATGTCATTATGTAGATATGCCTATTATGTATCGGTATATAGCGATACCTATAGATACCGATGTCTTGGTTCTCCGGGGACCTCCTCTATAGGAGTTAACCTGCCTCTATTGTATAGTCATTCTTGGTGTTAGTGGCGTGCTTTTGATGCTCCATGGAAGCTAAGGCTGAAAACAGAGTGGAGCGGAGAGCGGGAGAGCATAGTGAGACCGTCATGTGAGACCATCTGACAGACCTAGGTCTGAAGTTTTTCGCTACACAATTTCCGACTGTCCACCAGACCCAAATCAGACCCAAGTCTGTCGGACCTAGGTCTGAAGTTTTTCGCTACACAATTTCCGACTGTCCAACAGACCCAAATCAGACCCAAATCTGTCGGACCTAGGCCTGAAGTTTTTCGCTACACAATTTCCGACTGTCCAACAGACACAAATCAGACCCAAGTCTGTCGGAACCTAGGTCTGTCGGTCTAAGCGTGAGTGATGGGCACTAGACAGTGTGGCTAACATGTGTGGCGGAAAAGCCTTCTGACGTCTGACCCATGGAGGTCTGTCAGATCGTCTAGCTTTGTCTCCCAGGTCATATCATAAATGCTTCTTCGACCTGGATTCGAAGACCACCAGCAGATGAACATTATTATGTTAAGGCGGTCTCTTCCTGATCCCTGATGTGCCGCGTCCATTTTAGTTTAGGACTATTGCACTGTGAACATACTGTATATGGGTTTATAGCTTCCCCTTTTGGAAAATCTCACGCCACGCCACTGTACGGTGGAGATAATCTTCTTGGCCGGCGTTGGAGATCGATTGCCGTTCTTACAAGGCAGGCAATGCTCAATTAGGTGCCTGGTCTTCCAGATGTTCGCGTATGGATGATCGCTCCTATGAATATTATCTCTATGTATATCTATCATGATCGCACATATTGCTGAATATTATCAGGAATGTGATCATGTTCGCACATCAGATGAGATGTGTCGGATTGACAGAATTCACTATAGTCTAATCAGTATGAATTATGGTCTAATCCTCTAGGAATCAGTAATCTGAGTCATCTCCTAATCAGTCAGAACCTAATCAGTCAGTCGAACATTTCAATCTTTCAGCTACTTCCTGAGATTAGTTCGATTTGATACAGATTCAGCGTCTCTGCAATACTCTGCATTTTGTTTGGTCCTGTTTGGAGCAGGCTCTTCAAGATGGCCTGAACTTAGCAGTTTCTTGGAGTTTGCCTTGCAGCAGGCCAAGGAGGCCCCGTAATATCTCAAAATAAGTAAGACCTTGGTTAGACCGCGGGGGCAAAGGGACTTTTGAGTCCTATTCCAGCAGGATAAACAAGGTACATTCTATTCTATTCCTAATTTAGAGTAATTTAGAATGCGGGAGGGAAGGGACTTTCCAGTTATTCTGGTAACTTAATCAGGGAATATTCTATTCTATTTTAGTATTCTCGTTTATAAAATTATTCCGAGGGGCTAAATTGGCCCCGGGGTTCCATTAGACTATGGACGGCCCTGGGTTATACATTCACTTTTCTCCGAGTGCTGATAAATATGATTAGAATTGAATTGACTACAAAATACTACAAAAATGTGAACCTCTAAGTTCTGAGGATAATGGTTCACTTGCAGATCATGCGTATAGCCTGTGTGTCCATTACCATTAGGCCGGATTGCATAAGGATAGCAGATAGCACCTCTATTATCTTCAGTGGTGATGAAATGCTCTTGGGTGGAGTACTGGCTTAGGTGGCATTTAACCACACACAGACCTAAAATGCTCGTAGCATAAGTAAATGTAGTTCTTTATTTAGACTGTCAGCTTAAAACAAGGTGTTCCATTGGAGATTAGACCAACAGTATAATAGAGCACCTCTTTATTGATATAATATAAACACCCTATTCTAATAAATAATATAAACACCCTATTCTAATAAATTATATAAACACCCCTATTCTAATAAATTACAATATTAACAACGAATAGGGTGTTTATATTATAATATAAACACCCTATTCTAATAAATTACAATATTAACAACGTACAATTAGAAAGAGTAAATAATATTAAAGATTTAGGAGTTACTTTCCAAATGTGAACCTCTAAGTTCTGAGGATAATGGTTCACTTGCAGATCATGCGTATAGCCTGTGTGTCCATTACCATTAGGCCGGATTGCATAAGGATAGCAGATAGCACCTCTATTATCTTCAGTGGTGATGAAATGCTCTTGGGTGGAGTACTGGCTTAACGTCACTGTATAACTACTAAGAAAGCTTAAACCCAGATTAAAACGGAGTTTAAACTCACTTTGTGGACCCGGTCCTAAGGCTGCCTTTTTGAAGTCATTTTCCCCTCTAGACCTTGAGGAGTGTCGTGAGTCTACTCATAGTCGATCGATGTCGAGTTGTCGACTGAACCACATAAATTGACAACATAGATTTACCTCGTCGATCGACGGCCGGTCGACTATGTTTGGGCACACCTTTAGGTTTAATGGGTTTCACCCTCTGTTCTAGTCGAACATTTCAATCTTTCAGCTACTTCCTGAGATTAGTTCGATTTGATACAGATTCAGCGTCTCTGCAATACTCTGCATTTTGTTTGATAGAGTTTGAACGTCACTGTATAACTACTAAGAAAGCTTAAACCCAGATTAAAACTTAAACGGAGTTTAAACTCACTTTGTGGACCCGGTCCTAAGGCTGCCTTTTTGAAGTCATTTTCCCCTCTAGACCTTGAGGGGTGTCGTGAGTCTACTCATAGTGATCGATGTCGAGTTGTCGACTGAACCGTCCAAACTGTCTTGACAACATAGATTTACCTCGTCGATCGACGGCCGGTCGACTATGTTTGGGCACACCTTTAGGTTTAATGGGTTTCACCCTCTGTTCGGCGACAAGCTGCCCACTTTCTCACATGAACTTCACTTAGCCTGAGTGGGACGGGGAAAAGCCAGCTGTACGTCATTGCCCAGATGCCAGATGGTCATCCATCGGGGTACTGGTGCATTCAAAGTGCTATTCCCACTGGCTTGTGGGATTGGTATGTAGATTGAAGACTAGCCTGAGAGTGTGCTCACGACAAGCTGCCCACTTTCTCACATGAACTTCACTTAGCCTGAGTGGGACGGGGAAAAGCCAGCTGTACGTCATTGCCCAGACGGTCACCCATCGGGGTACTGGTGCATTCAAAGTGCTATTCCCACTGGCTTGTGGGATTGGTATGTAGATTGAAGACTCGATCGATGTCGAGTTGTCGACTGAACCGTCCACACTGTCTTGACAACATAGATTTACCTCGTCGATTGACGGCCGGTCGACTATGTTTGGGCACACCTTTAGGTTTAATGGGTTTCACCCTCTGTTCGACGACAAGCTCCCCACTTTCTCACATGAACTTCACTTAGCCTGAGTGGGACGGGGAAAAGCCAGCTGTACGTGATTGCCCAGATGGTCACCCATCGGGGTACTGGTGCATTCAAAGTGCTATTCCCGCTGGCTTGTGGGATTGGTATGTAGATTGAAGACTAGCCTGAGAGTGTGCTCATCAGGCTGACCTTTTCAGCCGTACCTGTCAGGTCTAGTTAGGATAACAAAGAGGTGTCATACACTGGTATGATTTTGGTATCGGGAGAGACGGAGAGAGTGTTTCGTCCATATGATATTGGCTACCGGAGCAGATTCAATCTAATGGCTACCCGTGTAGATTTAATGTTAAACTTGACCGGGATGAAACTTTGGGTCGGAAGGTGGGTGTTGGCCTCATATGGCATAAGTTAGGATAACAAAGAGGTGTCATACACTAGTCACTAGTGTGATTTTGGTATCGTGCCACATTTTGGTATCGGGAGAGAGTGTTCGGTCCATATGATATTGGCTACCGGAGCAGATTCAATCTAATGGCTACCCGTGCAGATTTAATGTTATATAAACTTGACCGGGATGGAACTTTGGGTCCGAAGGTGGGTGTTGGCCTCATATGGCATAAGTTAGGATAACAAACAGGTGTCATACACTAGTGTGATTTTGGTATCGGGAGAGAGTGTTTGGTCCATATGCTATTGGCTACCGGAGCAGATTCAATCTAATGGCTACCCGTGCAGATTTAATGTTAAATAAACTTGACCGGGATGGAACTTTGGGTCCGAAGGTGGGTGTTGGCCTCATATGGCATAAGTTAGGATAACAAAGAGGTGTCATACACTAGTGTGATTTTGGTATCGGGAGAGAGTATTTGGTCCATATGATATTGGCTACCGGAGCGGATTCAATCTAATGGCTACCCGTGCAGATTTAATGTTAAACTTGACCGGGATGGAACTTTGGGTCCGAAGGTGGGTGTTGGCCTCATATGGCATAAGTTAGGATAACAAAGAGGTGTCATACACTAGTGTGATTTTGGTATCGGGAGAGAGTGTTTGGTCCATATGATATTGGCTACCGGAGCAGATTCAATCTTACTTGACTGGGAGTGAACTCGTGATAGTCGTGGTACACTACTTGTCAAAAAGGCATCGGGAGTGAACTCGGTGTCTTCCCTGTGAAGATAGTCATGGTGGTGGGTGTTGCCCTCATATGGCATAAGGAGGTTTGATACAGGGAACTTTAACTGCTGAGGTCTTATCGTCCCCAAATCGAAGATAGAAGGAAGACAGGATAGGAGAAAGTCAGCCTTTCCGAGAACGAACCTTATCTATAACATTCTTCTACCATTAGTCGCGATGTTGGTTGAAGATTTCAAAGAAATTCTAAGTTCTAATGACGCAGACGATTAGATTTCGCAAGCGACCAACCAGTTTTTATTATTATTATTATTATTAATTAATTGATTAATCTCTATTTTGCGGGTCTTTTCAGGCGTACCTGTCAGGTCTACCTGATAGTGTGTGTGTGTGTGCTCATCAGGTGTCAGGTCTACCTGGTAGTGAATAGCTGGACTTCCTCTTCCTCTGAGCTCTGAGAGCTCCCTGTCACTTTCCCTCCAGCTTTCTTGTCCTGTCCTTCAAAACGCTTTCTCCTAGCATCTTCCTTCTGCCGGTGTCTTCCTCAAAAATCCCTAGTCATGATCCTGCTGGGATGGACAGTTCGATTCCGGAATAGCCACAACCCACAACGATTGTGCAAAATAAATAATTGATTACTATTACTACTATTAGTTAGAAGATACGTTTAGTAATTTGTACTGGGTGGTCACTCTATATGTAGCTGTTTCATAGTTCATATTGATGGCTTTGGATGTTGCATCTTCGCCATTATTATGATTATTTATCTTAGTGATAAATTGGGCGAGCTATATGTAGCTGTTTCATAGTTCATATTGATGGCTTTGGATGTTGCTTCTTCGCCATTATTATGATTATTTATCTTAGTGATAAATTGGGTTTGGAAGGCCAGCCACTCAGTATCAGGTATGAGGCAGACCTGACAGACAGACTTTTCAGCCGTACCTGTCAGGTCTACCTAATAGTGTGTGCTCATCAGGTATCAGAAATGGATGCTGGGGTTGCTGGGTAAAATAGAGAAGAAACAATAACACATGTGTCGTATATTAGAAAAGTGTAGTTCTTCTAAAATAAGCGACGCGAAACTGCCCCTCAGTCATCTGTCAAAATACGTGTGAAATAAAGAATAGCCTTTGGCAAAGTTCATGAAAAAAACCTCATAACAGACTGAAACTTCTTCAGATCAAGATACTGAATTCCACATTAACAAAGAGTAAACAAAATGACAAAATTATGACAAAAGAGTAAAGTACACTCGAAAAAATGACAAAGATCACGAAAATGACCCAGAGTTCACACAACTCAAGACAAAATGATCAAGATACTGAATTCCACATTAACAAAGAGTAAACAAAATGTCAAAATTATGACAAAAGAGTAAAGTACACTCGAAAAAATGACAAAGATCACGAAAATGACCCAGAGTTCACACAACTCAAGACAAAATTCACAAATTCGCAACTTAGGTATCTGACAGGTTACTCAGTCACTAAAACCGCTGCCTAAATGTCTACCAAGTGGTCCATGGACCATGATATGGTTCAAGATATGCCAAAGCAGCCTCACAGGTTACTCAGTCACTAAAACCGCTGCCTAAATGTCTACCAAGTGGTCCATGGACCATGATATGGTTCAAGATATGCCAAAGATACAACAAGAATATGACGTGAGTACCATCACAGTTATTCCACTGATATGTTGGTACCACATGGACTTGCTGAACGATCCTCAGCCAAAGATACAACAAGAATATGACGTGAGTACCATCACAGTTATTCCACTGATATGTTGGTACCACATGGACTTGCTGAACGATCCTAATGAAGAGAAGTTATACTGAAGAATACATTAGCAACAAGTATGCCTTGATCTTTGAGCACATAGACCACGCAATATTCAAGAGAGGTTTAATTTAACTAAGGTATCTCACAGGTTACTCAGTCAGTAAAACCGCTGCCTAAATGTCTACCAAGTGGTCCATGGACCATGATATGGTTCAAGATATGCCAAAGATAAAGAATATGACGTGAGTACCATCACAGTTATTCCACTAATCCACTGATATGTTGGTACCACATGGACTTGCTGAACGATCCTAATGATGAGAAGTTATACTGAAGAATACATTAGCAACAAGTATGCCTTGATCTTTGAGCACATAGACCACGCAATATTCAAGAGAGGTTTAATTGTACTCACAGGAGAGTATCACTGGGGATGAACTTTAAGAACTTACAGGGTTAACGGGGCTACCCGAGGACAGATGGGGTTAATGGCCGCTACCAAAGAAATAGGTTCAGCTGATTTAGGCCAGTCACTCACTATCAGGTAGACCTGACAGATACACCTGATCAGGTTCGCCTATCAGGTATACCTGACAGTGAGTGGCTGGCCCTATTACGGCCCTAGCTACCCTAGTAGTTTAAAGGTACATACTATGTTCGTTATCCTACACTACGTAATGCACTGGTATGGACAGCAAGGAACCTACTGGGGCTGTAGATGATACAGAATAGTGGTAAAGATTTGATAACGAAAAACGGCTGATGATAAATCAATTTTTTTTAATTATTATTATTATTTTTTAAGAGGTTTGACAGAGGGAACTGTAACTGCTATGGTCTTATCGTCCCGAAATTGAAGAGAGAAGGAAGACTGTCAGCTTAAAACAAGGTGTTCCATTGGAGATTAGACCAACAGTATAATAGAGTACCTCTTTATTGATATAATTTTGTTTATAATTTAGTAATAGAGTGAGAAGTACACACAGTATCTCATAAAGATTCCTGGACTCAAAAGAGTCGAAAATGAATGACTGAGATTCTTACTCTTTAGAAATAGACCTTTAGAGAGCATCCATTAACGTAAATTAGTGTAGGTGTACTGTATTGTTATGCTTTAACTTTAGGCCACCCTCTCACTATCAGGTACCAGGTGGACCTGATCAGGTATACCTGATAGTGAGGTATACCTGATCAAGTCCACTTGTCAGGTCCACCTGGTACCTGATAGCGAGTGGCTGGCCTTTTTCTTCTTCTGCTTCGTGTAGGTACCCATCTACCCATTCTTTTCGAATATTGGTGACCACCTTTGCTATGATGACTTTGTTGACGGCTGCTCTGAACAGTTCCTTAGCCCAGCCACTCAGTATCAGGTAGACCTGACAGGCGGACCTCCGATCAGGTGTACCTGTCAGGCCCACCTGATAGTGAGTGGCTGGTCTCAGACCCTAAGTGTCCTTAATCACCTTTTGTTCCCGATTTCCTTAAGGGCTCCATTGCGTCCGAATGAAATGGATCCAAATTGTATTGATTGGCCATTGGCCTAGTGATCATGAGCTGACCTAAGCCAATGATTTCGACCGTCACCTATTAATTTCGCGATACATTAGCAAAGGTGAATCGTTGCTGACATTATGTATTTTTGCAACTTGAATTGTTCAAATTCAAATAGTTGTACGGGTATGACATCTTGGAATTGGAAGATGAGGGAATGGAAAAGCTCTCGGAGCTAAGGCCAACCACTCACTCTCAGGTAGATTTGACAGGTACACCTAATCAAGTCCGCCTGTCAGGTCTAGCGGATACCTGATGAGCACACACAGTGACGGTACACCCTTAACACGCATACATATTTATGAAGAAAATTTCTCGTTCTCAAGCCACAGTCTTAAGCTGGGTCCAGACTTGTGCAATGCAACATGCAATGCAACGTGCAATGCAACGTGCAATGCAATGAAATTCGTTAGTTTGGACGTGTTTGAGAAAGTTGCAGCAAAGTTTTTTGAACAGCAGCAAACGTTTGTGGGTATCCGAGAGGTTGGGGGTTTTCTGGCGAATGTCTTTGATGTGCGTTGCACTAGTTTGGATGTGTTTGAAAAGCATCGTGCAAAGCAATGCAAATGATGTACCTACCTACTATAGGCCATTACTAGTTGAGTATCGGTACAAAAATTCTCGGATACATGTAAAACGTTCGCATTCGTCAGATTTGACTTTACGTGCAACGTGCAATGCAAATGCTTTGCACGTTGCATTGCACAAGTCTGGACCCACCATTAGACAAATTTTGTCCAATCAGATGCTTTTGGATTTGATGATGCTTGAGAGTTGAGAGTTAGTATACTGTTAAATAATAGGTATCGCTTGTTTGCAGGCCTATTTGCTTACTTGTACCTACTTCGACAAGGAGTGACTTAGAGAGTAAGGAAAGACGGTTCTCAAGTCCGATTTCACAATTTGCAGGCCTATTTGCTTACTTGTACCTACTTCGACAAGGAGTGACTTAGAGAGTAAGGAAAGACGGTTCTCAAGTCCGATTTCACATGTACAATCCCAAGTCTGTACTTGGATATTAGCTCAAGATTTTTAGATAAGTCCTAATACGTTTGCAGGCCTATTTGCTTACTTGTACCTACTTCGACAAGGAGTGACTTACACCCATATTTATGAACAAAATGCTGGCTCTTAAGTTCCTGCTAAGCATAGTCTCAAGGCATTTGATTGGTCAATTTTGACTTGAGACTGATCTAAGAACGATCATTCTTGTTCATAAATACGAGTGTTAGAGAGTAACAGGGGCGGCTATTCAGGTGAAGGGAGTGAAGGGGCCCTTCACCTGATTCTAGGCGTGAAAACATCTATAATTAATTTAATTTAATGATAATATCAGGTAGACCTGACAGGCGGACCTCCGATCAAGTGTACCTGTCAGGCTCACCTGATAGTGAGTGGCTGGTCTCAGACCCTAAGTGTCCTTAATCACCTTTTGTTCCCGATTTCAATAAGGGCTCCATTGCGTCCGAGGTCCGAGAAGTAGAACCTTATATAGAAACACACTGCCCTCACATTATGGCTTTGAACAACATTTTTCTGACGTGACATTAGTTAGGGTGATTTGTAATGTAAATGCAGTTTCTTTGTGTTATTATGTCACAACTTTGGTGCTCCCTGCAGCATTGTAGGATTTTTTCCAATATCTCATTAAGCCTAACATCCAATGTTTACCTACCATGCTGTACAAGTGTACACATACAGCTATCTGTAGAAACCCCAGGATGGAAAACCAAGTAGGGAGCGTATATGTATACCGGGACTACCAGGCTTCACGGCGAAAGTTATACTCATGTTAATAAAGGGTCTTATTGCGCCGATCCCCCAAAGTGATCATCAGCCTCTGCAGAAATTAAGGTAGCCTAAGTTTCAGGCCTCAGTCCAAATGCATGATGTCAAATGAACTCACTTGACGTGAGCTCATGGGGAGTCAGAAAGATGTGGTTCAAAGTTCTCCCATAATATACATTTCTCCCATAATATACATATTGGGTGATTTGAGATTTCGTTCACGATAGCTACATTGTGTACACATACTGTAGAAACACCAGGATGGAAAACCAAGTAGGGAGCGTATATCTATACCGGGACTACCAGGCTTCACGGCGAAAGTTATACTCATGTTAATAAAGGGTCTTCTTGACGGACGAACCCTGTATTCAGATTTACAGTATAATACTTAGGTATGACTTATTAAGCAAAGAATAAACCTTATTAAACCGCATGTATGTAAGAGATATACCTAATCATGTGTACGCCTGAAAACCACAGATACTTTCTATATCTGTGAGCCTCATTCCGCGCATCTTTCTCTCATGTAAAACCAACATAGATTTTGCTGAACTGAACAAAAACTGACAAAACTAGTTGTATCTAGAGGAGGAGAACTATCGATAGCACTATCGATGGCGCCGACTATCGATAGTTCTCCTCCTCGAGTTGTATCCTCTTTTCGGAAACGGAACCAATTCCGATGGCGCGCCATCTTGGATTTCCTGTAGTTTACAGTCAAACTTGCTTGACTTGGCGGGGCGAAGCGCTACCGCGCTTAACATAGATTTTGCTGATTTTTTTTAAGAGGTTTGACAGAGGGAACTGTAACTGTTATGGTCTTATCGTCCCGAAAATCGAAGAGAGAAGGAAGACAGGATAGGAGAAAGCCAGCCGGTCCGAGAACGAACATTATCCCATCAGGATAAAATCCGCCCCGGGCGGGAATCGAACCCGCGGCCTAGCGCTTACAAGGCAGACGCACTACCAACTAAGGTAACTAGGCTGGCAGATTTTGCTGAACTGAACAAAAACTGACAAAACTAGCTGTATCTAGAGGAGGAGAACTATCGATAACTATCGATGGCGCCGACTATCGATAGTTCTCCTCCTCTAGTTGTATCCTCTTTTCGGAAACAGAACCAATTCCGATGGCGCGCCATCTTGGATTTCCTGTAGTTTACAGTCAAACTTGCTTGACTTGGCGGGGCGAAGCGCTACCGCGCTCCTTAATTACAGGCGCCATCACGCCAAACGTGGGGAAACGAGCTTCAGAACAGGGTAAATTCCAGAAGGAAAACACGACTACTCAAGCCGTGGCTCAGCCTAGTTAACTTGAAAGCACGCCTGCCTTGTAATACCCCCCGCACACTGTCAATATTTTTAATATTGACAATATATTGATAGTGTGCGGAGTATGTATTGCAATACTTTTTTAGTATTGATGGATTTTAGCGATAGATCGTGGTTTCATTTTCCGCCCGGGACGGATTTTATCCTAAACAGATAAGGTTCGATCTCCGAACGGCTGACTTTCTCCTATTCTGTCCTTCTGCTCATTTCGATTTCGTGATGATGAGAGCTTAGAAGTTACAGTTCCCTCTATCAAACCTCAGGGGAAGTAATCCGTAATTTGTGGCACCCTACGATTAATTTTCTTCTCAGAATATGTTAATTAATTAGTCACCCTTAACTACATAGTTACAAACATAGATATCTAGGAATAGACATAGTACCAGAGTTAGTGGTCTAATAACGCAAAGGTCATTGCCATGCGGGGGTGTCTATCTGAGGAATTCCAATTACTACCGTCTTGATTTATCTTAAACAGGTGTCTTGAAAGCACGCCTGCCTTGTAAGCGATAGGTCGTGGTTTCAATTTCCGCCCGGGACGGATTTTATCCTAAACAGATAAGGTTCGATCCCCGAACGGCTGACTTTCTCCTATTCCGTCCTTCTGCTCATTTCGATTTCGTGATGATAAGACCTTAGAAGTTACAGTTCCCTCTATCAAACCTCAGGGGAAGTAATCCGTAATTTGTGGCACCCTACGATTAATTTTCTTCTCAGTGTATCAATATGTTAATTAATTAGTCACCCTTAACTACATAGTTACAAACATAGACATCTAGGAATAGACATAGTACCAGACTACCAGAGTTAGTCGTCTAATAACGCAAAGGTCATTGCCATGCGGGGGTGTCTATCTGAGGAATTCCAATTACTACCGTCTTGATTTATCTTAAACAGGTGTGTTACAAACATAGACATCTAGAAATAGATATAGTACCAGACTACCAGAGTTAGTGCTCTCATAACGCAAAGGTCATTGCCACGCGGGGGTGTCTATCTGAGGAATTCCAATTACTACCGTCTTGATTTATCTTAAACAGGTGTTTGGTATCTTAAAACAGGTGATTTAGTATCTAAAACAGGTGGTGTATTTCTATCAGGTACCCAATCAACGTGGCGCGATAACACATTATCAGTGTAAAGTTTAGATCAGTGGTTCCTAAACTGTTTTTGGACGCCTCCTTTTTATTCAAATGAAAGCCTCCCACGCCTCTTGGGTCGGTACTAGGCTATAGTCGAGTTTCGGTTCTCCGTTGTGGACGCCTAGCACCTACTTACGACGGTTTTTCGGATTTCGAACAAAATTGTAATTTTTTTTCTTCTAACTAAGGGTCGCTTCTCGCTTCCCCCACGGCTTGTCTTCACGCCTCCCTAATTTGAGAACCTCTGGTTTAGATATTCAGATAAATTATACATAACTCTATGTATTTAGTTTTTAGATTAAAGTTTAGATCAGTGGTTCCTAAACTGTTTTTGGACGCCTTCTTTTTATTCAAATAAAAGCCTCCCACGCCTCTTGGGTCGGTACTAGGCTATAGTCGAGTTTCGGTTCTCCGTTGTGGACGCTGGACGCCTAGCGCCTACTTACGACGGTTTTTCGGATTTCGAACGAAATTGTAGATTTTTTTCTTCCAACTAAGAGTCGCTTCTCGCTTCCCCCATGGCTTGCCTTCACGCCTCCCTAATTTGAGAACCTCTGGTTTAGATATTCAGATAAATTATACATAACTCTATGTATTTAGTTTTTAGATACATATATGGACCATTGACCCTCGCCCAGACCATTAGCATGGTTTGTTTATTTCCTCTTGGGTCGTTACTAGGCTATACATGGTCTAGTTTCGGTTCTCCGTTGTGGACGCCTACCTCGGTGGTGTAGTGGTCAAGGCGCTCGCCTGGTAAACAGGAGGGCGTGGGTTCAATCCCAGCCGAGGTATGGAATTTTAAGATACATATAAATGTACCTCTATTTAGATAGATAATGTCCTCTGGGCATAGTTTCCTAGTGATTAGTGGTGCACTATCGAATATACCGGTATTGGACAGTGAGGTAGAGGTAGAGGGCCTAAATCTGCCTAGCGTCCCCACGATTTGTCTCAGTAATAATAATGAGGAGTTTACTCATCAGTGGGTCCTACATTGAAGCCATTCGTCCTATAACGACATAGAACTGGTTTATTCCAAGTCAATGAACGTAGAAGTGTAAAGGGTCCCACATGTAAATTCCTAGTAAATACCGCGATGGGTTGCCTAAATCTGCCTAGCGTCCCCACGATTTGTCTCAGTAATAATAATGAGAAGTTTACTCAACAGTGGGTCCTACATTGAAGCCATTCGTCCTATCTCGACATAGAACTGGTTTATTCCAAGTCAATGAACGTAGAAGTGTAAAGGGTCCCACATGTAAATTCCTAGTAAATACCGCGATGGGTTCGTACGCATCATTTCTTTGGGGGTCAGCGGTCAGAATTTCATTGTGAAGGACTCCGTAGATTCACCCCTGATTTTGGTTCTAAATACCCTAAATGAGCTATTAATAGTTTAATAATACTTCATTAGGACATTCTTGGAAATTCTTTTAAATTTGAAATACATGACGTCAAACAAAGTTACATGCCATCTTATTTGGGCCCCGATCTTTTGATTTCCCCCAAGAAATATTGAAAATTAGTCAGCTCCCATGGCGTAGTGGTCACTGCACTCGCCTTGCACGCGGGAGACCCGGGTTCGATTCCCGGCGGGGTCAAGAAAAGATTTTCCCCAAGAATGATTGAAAATTAGGAAAATGGAAAATCTTAAGATCTTTAGATGAACATAATATTATGTAGGCACTTATGGTCTGAATTGAAACCCAAATGCTCGTCCATATTTCCTCAAATTTATGGGACTGATCCGTTTAAGGTAGGTATAAGAGGTAGTTCTATTTTTGAGGTATTTTTCCACGACGCGACGTATACGTACGTATTTATTTTTAAACCTTATCATGATAGAGATGGGTTTTACCCCCCGTTGCGTTGGTTGGTTAGGAGTATCCAAAATCTTGTGGAGCAAGTCTGGGGTCATTCATGCAGAGGAAAAGTTAGGTTTGTGAATACCATACTTATTTGTAGAGATATAAATACATATTAAGAACAGGCAATGCTGGATCTCAATTCCTTCAACCTTCTCTCAATTTCAACTTGGCAATGTTTTCCTTTTATTTTCATGTGAATAATAGGTACTGTATAACATTGGTTGTTAGGATTATTGAGATATGTATTGGGAAAAATCTTACAATGCTGCAGTGAGCACCAAAGTTGTGACATAATAACACAAAGAAATTGCATTTACATTACATTATTGAAAATTAGGAAAATCGAAAATCTCAAGATCTTTAGATGAACATAATATTATGTAGGCACTTATGGTCTGAATTGAAACCAAATGCTCGTCCATATTTCCTCACATTTATGGGACTGATCCGTTTAAGGTAGGTATATGAGGTAGTTCTATTTTTGAGGTATTTTTCCACGACGCGACGTATGTATACGTACGTATGTATTTTTAAACCTTATAATGATAGAGATGGGTTTTACCCCCCCGTTGCGTTGATTGGTTACTGGTTAGGAGTATTCAAAATCTTGTGGAGCAAGTCTGGGGTCATTCAGAGGAAAAGTTAGGTTTGGGAATACCATACTTATTCGTAGAGATATACATACATAAGAACAGGCTATGCTGGATCTCAATTCCTTCAACCTTCTCT
Source organism: Diaphorina citri (assembly GCF_000475195.1). Taxonomy (NCBI): domain Eukaryota; kingdom Metazoa; phylum Arthropoda; class Insecta; order Hemiptera; family Psyllidae; genus Diaphorina; species Diaphorina citri. The sequence goes on from NW_007377659.1 coordinate 359,553, forward strand.
CAATTTCAACTTGGCAATGTTTTCCTTTTATTTTCATGTGAATAATAGGTACTGTATTTAAAGGTATTAATTGAGAAGGAAAAACATTGCCAAGTTGAAATTGAGAGAAGGTTGAAGGAATTGAGATGCAGCATTTTCAGCCGACACGAAAAATTGGGAATGCAGACTTGGCCTTAATTTTCTGATCTCACCACTTTTATAGGCCGACATTTTTGGATAGGAACTTGGCCTATTTGAGAAGGAAAAACATTGCCAAGTTGAAATTGAGAGAAGGTTGAAGGAATTGAGATCCAGCATTTTCAGCCGACACGAAAAATTGGGAATGCAGACTTGGCCTTAATTTTCTGATCTCACCATCACTTTTATAGGCCAGGATAGGAGAAAGCCAGCCGTTCCGAGAACGAACATTATCCCATCAGGATAAAATCCGCCCCGGGCGGGAATCGAACCCGCAGCCATCATGCAAATTATTAATTCCATGACTGGCTGTTGCGGGGCCCACCCAGCCTCGTGAGGAAAATGAGTGGGGAGGACAGGATAGGAGAAAGCCAGCTCTCCCGAGATAAAACCTCATTTGTTTACGATAAAATTCGCCCCCACTTTCAGTGGTTTCATTCCTGTTCAATCTTTTTAGCAAATCCTTTTAAACTCGCCTAACACAGGCCTAGGTCAAGAAGAAAATTGTCCAGAGGATCTATTCTCTTATGAAATTCCACACTCATCTTTAGTGTGACGCACCGTGTCAGTGTTGGTAATATCGGTATCTTGAAATATCAAGGAGTCACACACAGCCTAGCGCTTACAAGGCAGACGCACTACCAACTAAGCTAACTAGGCTGGCACACTCATCTTTAGTGTGACGCACCGTGTCAGTGTTGGTAATATCGGTATCTTGAAATATCAAGGAGTCACACACACATAAGACCTCAGTAATTGAATTACACAAGAAAGTGTCCCTGCGGTCTCTTCAGTCCCGAAGAAACCACTTGGGAGCGAACAGGGATAGTGAACAAACTTTCAGTGGTTTCATTCCTGTTCAAGCTTTTTAGCAAATCCTTTTAAACTCGCCTAACACAGGCCTAGGTCAAGAAGAAAATTGTCCAGAGGATCTATTCTCTTATGAAATTCCTATATGTGGTGCCCAGAAATCACGATTATTGCATTGTTAAGGACTGTTGCACCTGCAAGCAATGTTTTTTTTTTTTTACTTTTTAATTTTCTCAAACAAAATTGCTACCTACATACTTAAATGAGAATCAGCTAATATTTATATGCTGCTGATCAAAACTGCTGTCTTTTTTAAGGGATTCAGCAAATATTGCCATTGCCTTGAATGATTCTCAGCTTGCTTTTACAGGTACGGTAACCAGTAACGATGATTCTCAGCTTGCTTTTACAAGTACAGTAACGCTACTGAAATAGGAAAACTGGACTACTCTGAAACCCCGAAGAGTCCCGACCGATTCATTTGTATTTTACCTTAGAACACGAGCCCAGAAACCACGATTATTGCATTGTTAAGGACTGTTGCACCTGCAAGCAATGTTTTTTTTTTTACTTTTTAATTTTCTCAAACAAAATTGCTACATACTTAAATGAGAATCAGCTAATATGTACATATACATATGCTGCTGATCAAAACTGCTGTCTTTAACTGTTGTCTTTTTTAAGGGATTCAGCAAATATTAAATATTACTATTGCCTTGAATGATTCTCAGCTTGCTTTTACAGGTACAGTAACCAGTAACGATGATTCTCAGCTTGCTTTTACAGGTACTGTAGGTAACCAGTAACGCTACTGAAATAGGAAAACTGGACTACTCTGAAACCCCGAAGAGTCCCGACCGATTCATTTGTATTTTACCTTAGAACACGGGAAGTGTTTGATTAAATCATGACGATAGGGTCCAGGGTTCCCCCCCTCTGGTCCAGGGTCCCCCTCTCCCTGAGATGTGTTTCTTATAAGAAACTGGGAGAGGATTAGTCGTGTCAATGTTACTTCTTCAACGAACGAAGCTTCAAATAGGTTTTGCCTTGTTTCACTTGGTAACTCAGTTAAGGGACAACCAAAATGGTTTGGCAGTTCTGCATTTCTAAGGCCAGTCACTCACTATCAGGTATAGACCTGACACCTGATAGTAGGTGGCTGGCCTGATCCTGACACCTGATAGTAAGTGGCTGGCCTAATCCTATTTTTTGAAGAAGTTTTGAAAGGTTGAGACATTATTTCTTAATAATATCATAATTAGGGTTTCTCTGGCTTGGAGAATCGTATCTGTTTCGGTTAGCAGGAAGGCCAAAGTTATTTCAAATTTGGCGGGCACCAAACCCAGGCATATCAAACTTTTGCATCTAACTGCGTTATCACAAGACTAACCGTGACCTCTAAAATATCTTGGGATAACACTAGGTCGCGAATTCTTTACCAGTTCGTCAGTTATCATTACTGTTGTTACTACGAGTAGGTAATTAGTGGATTACTCAGTAGAATGAACGTAAAGCTACAAGTAGGTAATAGGTAAGTATGAGGTGTACTTAGCATGAGAGTAGGTAAATCAGTAAGTATAAGGAAGAAGGAAGAGAATCTCCAAAGGTCCTCACGAAGAGGAACTACACGATTTTCCATAAGAGATGGTATGAATGTCTTGGGATAACACTATAAGCTCGCGGGTTCTTTACCTCTTCGTCAGTTATCATTACTGTTGTTACTACGAGTAGGTAATTAGTAGATTACTCAGTAGAATGAACGTAAAGCTATAAGTCGGTAATAGGTAAGTATGAGGTATACTGTATACTTAGCATGAGAGTACGTAAATCAGTAAGTATAAGGAAGAAGGAAGAAAATCTCCAAAGGTCCTCACGAAGAGGAACTACACGATTTTCCATAAGAGATGGTATGAGATTTTGCCATTGTTTAAGATGAAGTTCTCCTCGGGCGAAAATCGAACCCGCGAACAGGCGCTTACAAGGCAAGCGTCCAAGCTAACTAGGCTGGCGTAGCCAAGTTTAAAGTGTCACACAAATAAGATGAAGTTCTCAAACGAAAATCGAACCCGCGAACAGGCGCTTACAAGGCAAGCGTCCAAGCTAACTAGGCTGGCGTAGCCAAGTTTAAAGTGTCACACAAATGGCATGGGTTCACAATATAATTCTGAGAATACAGAGGTGACGATTACGTAATGATAATTCCTATTCAAATGTCTCAAGATCTGACGCAGGTCACACAAATAGATCTAGATGTTAGAGATTTATTATTATTATTATTTTGCCATCTGTTTTAACTATCCTTACTAATACTAACTAGGGCCGGACGAGAAATGCTTTACTTCCAAGTTCCAAGTAGGTATCTTTTTAACTAGGGTTGGATAAAAAGTTCACAAGTTTTGTCCATAATCACATTACAAATACATCAATCTACCAATTTTCGAGTCATTTGACCCAGTGAATTCGATTCTATTTTGGGCTCTATTGATGATTCATGGGGGCCATGTCACGGTCCTTTGTTGGAATAAATGAAAATGACGAATATATCTTCAAACTCTTGCACGCTTCATAAAATGAACTAATACTGTTCTTTTGTACATTGAACATAGGTCGGACGGCGCGGCGCTTCGAACTTTTGACGTTCGCACGCTTCCACTCTTGATGTTTCTAATATTCCCGTTTCTTCTTGTGTTCACAGAAAGCCTAGCGGAGAGCATAACAGTTTCGGCCGCACAGTCTTCATTTGTGGCATGTGGCTTCGAATTATGGGACCATTTGGAAACAAAGAAGTTGGGGATTTTAACTTCTTGATTTTTTTTTTCCAAAAGGTTTGACGGAAGGAACTGTAACTGCTGAGGTTTTACTGTCCCGAAATTGAAGAGCCTTTAATGTATTAACAATTTATCAAATTGAAATAAAATAGATAAGAACATTGATTGATTGACCTTCGAAGTAACCCTCTTTTCATTTGGTCCAGGAAGTAATTCCCTTCTTCTTTCGTCCAGATTTCAGGAAGTGCTCTCCGGGGGACTTCGAGTGCGATAAATTGAAATAAAATAGATAAGAACATTGATTGATTGACCTTCGAAGAAACCCTCTTTTCATTTGGTCCAGGAAGTAATTCCCTTCTTCTTTCGTCCAGATTTCAGGAAGTGCTCTCCGGGGGACTTCGAGTGCGACCCGCCGCACGGCATTTGCATCCCGAAGGACAAACGCTGCGACGGCTACTACGACTGTCGAAACCGGAAGGACGAAGAGGGCTGTCCGGCGACCACCGGGCTCTCGTGCGACCTCGACCAGTTCCGGTGCGCCAACGGACAGAAGTGCATCGACGCCAAGTTGAAGTGTAATTACCACAACGACTGTGGCGACAATAGTGACGAGGAGAAGTGCAGTAAGTACTACTTGGCGGGGAGTTTTAAAAAAAGAGGTTTTTATGAGGGGATTTCATAACTTTTTGTAGTAACGGACAGAAGTGTATAGACGCTAAGTGAAGTAAGTCGAAATCTATTCTATTCTAATTTTTAGAGAGTGCGGCAGAGCTCCACCCTGCCAAGTCAACTACTTGGCAGAGAATTTTCAACAAGTAGTATTTTTGGGGGATTTCATTATATTTTTGACGCTAAGTGAAGTAAGTCGAAATCTATTCTATTCTAATTTTTAGGGAGTGCGGCAGAGCTCCACCCTGCCAAGTCAACTACTTGGCAGAGAATTTTCAACAAGTAGTATTTTTGGGGGATTTCATTATATTTTGTAGTAAAGGTGAATTAAAATCTTCATACTTGGATCGTTTGTTTGCATTTCCTTTTTCACCAGACCTTCTATAATAACAGGCAGGTTGAATGATTGGATTTCCATCAAGCAACACGTTCAATGCGGACATAACTTTTTCTTGTCGTTCCCCAGACTTCACCGCGTGTCACGTGGGCCAGTTCAAGTGCGCCAACTCGCTGTGTATCCCGGTCTCCTACCATTGTGACGGTTATCGGGACTGTATAGACGGATCCGACGAGACCAACTGCACCAGTATTGCGTGTCCGAATAACAAGTTCCTGTGCCCGATGGGCGCGGCCGGCGGGAAGCCGAAATGTATACCTAAGGCGCAGGTGTGCGACGGACGGAAGGACTGTGAGGATAACGCTGATGAAGAGACGGTGTGCTGTGAGTATATCCTGGAGATCTTTTTCTTTTTTGATAGTTGATTCAGCCCTTGAAATAGTAAGGTCGAAAAATGAAAGGTGAGAAAAACATCCATTTTGTACCAAATACATAAGACCTTGTTCAGACTGCGGGAGTAAAGGGACTTTTCAGTCTCATTCTGGCAGGATAAACAGGGTCTATTCTATTCTATACTAAATCTATTTTGATAGTTGATTCAGCCCTTGAAATAGTAAGGTCGAAAAATGAAAGGAGAGAAAAACATCCATTTTGTACCAAATATATAAGACCTTGTTCAGACTGCGGGAGTAAAGGGACTTTTCAGTCTCATTCTGGCAGGATAAACAGGGTCTATTCTATTCTATACTAAACCTATTTTGTACCAAATACATAAGACCTTGTTCTGCCTGCGGGAGTAAAGGGACTTTTCAGTCTCATTCTGGCAGGATAAACAGGGTCTTTTCTATTCTATTCTAAATACCCCTCTACGTCTGCCTTGGTGATGTAGTGGCAAACACGCGCCTGAAGTATGAAATTTTGTCCTCAATGTCAAATGAGAATTGGACAACAACAGTGATTCTTTTAGTTTCCTTTGAGCATGATTGTTTATTCATATTATTATTATTATTATTATTATTATTATTATTATCCACTGGTAATGGCCCCACTGGTCTTAACCCAAATGAAGAAGCTCCTCAATTGTGCTTACGAGGCTGAGAACACTTCGAACTTAAAGCACAGATTGACTTCACTGGGAATCGAATCCAGGAACTCCGTCATGCAAGCCTAGTGTAATATCCACTCGGTCACGAAAGTTGCTTTGCCTTTCGTCTTAAAGCAAACTCTTTGAAATACTTAGGAATTTTAGAGAGTAATGAATGCAATGCGATGGGATTTGAGGACGATTTTTTTACGTGCTCTCACCAAAGTTTTTCTCTATACTAAATACCCCTCTACGTCTGCCTTGGTGGTGTAGTGGCAAACAAGCTAATCAGAAGGGTTCAATCGCGCCTGAAGTATGAAATTTTGTCCTCAATGTCAAATGAGAGTTGGACAACAACAGTGATTCTTTTAGTTTCCTTTGAGTTGAGCATGATTTTTATTCATATTATGTACCTACCTTTTTTTGTCCTTCCTGAAGATATGAAAAACAACTTAAAACAAGGTACAAATTTATAAAACCTCGTTTTTTTCTTCTAATTTCAGCCACCAAAAGCTGTTCGCTCCTTAACTGTGAGTTCACATGTCAAGCTAGTCCTACCGGAGGTGTATGTCAATGTCCTGAAGGTCAGAAAGTTGCCAACGACAGCAGAACCTGCTTGCTTTATATGAAAAACAACTTAAAACAAGGTACAAATTTATAAAACCTCGTTTGTTTCTTCTAATTTCAGCCACCAAAAGCTGTTCGCTCCTCAACTGTGAGTTCACATGTCAAGCTAGTCCTACTGGAGGTGTATGTCAATGTCCTGAAGGTCAGAAAGTTGCCAACGACAGCAGAACCTCAGTGTTAAGATACTGTGACGATCTGTCAAGTCAATAATAGTATCCATACAGAGTGTAACTTTTTTTAACTAAATTTATTTTGGGAATCAGCTATTATTTTTTAAAGCTGAATTCCCTTCAGGGATAAGCTAATTTCTTCTTTTTTCGAAGAGCTTTTGATTGAGGGCTCTGTAATAACGGAGATCTTATCGTCCCGAAATCGAGGAGAAAAGAAGGAGAGGATAAGAGAAATCCAGTCGTTCCGAGAACGGGCGGAAATCGAACCCGCGACCTAACGCTTACAAAGTAGACGCGCTACCCTCCAAGCTAATTTTTGGCAAACTTTTTAGTGGCAGAGTTCTCCTGGAGGGGCTCTTCAGGGTGGTCTTGAAAATTTTCTATACTTTGTCAGTCCCTTAGATCCCTTTGGCGAGCTAAGAAAGTTGTTTGTTTTTTGTACATAAGTTTTCTGTTACACCCTGTATATATTATTGAGAGATATCTCAGTCGGGATTTGAAAAGGTGAAGGCATAGTGCAAACATGAAGCTATTACATTAGCAAGGGAAATTTCAGGCTGGTATCCTTCCTGCTTAATGTACCCCAGCCATACATAGGGGTTCTTTTGGACCAACTTTTGTAAAACATCTTACATATTCCTGAGAGTTCCTTGCAACGGTCGTTACCTACATTAATTAGACTTGCTTTTCACGTGTTCTTCCGTCTTTTTTCTGTGAACCTTTACTGTCTCCAGCGGCTGTCCCAGGACTGTCAGACCCAGCTCTGTCTCTGAGAGACCCAGATCGCCTGACAGACCTAGGTCTTGCAAGACCGTGGTCTGTCAGGCGATCTGAGTGTAGAGGCGGGCATAACGCACGGCGCACGTCTTGGTCACAAGGTTTGGGACCTATATTCTAGGGGCCTCTTCCACAAAAGACTCCCCACTCCTCCCTGTGGGTGTGCAACTTTCATAAAGACTGTGACAAGGGGGAGGATGAGCAACAGACTTGTCGTAAGTACCTATTTCTCTTCCTGACTCCCTGCCTCGATTGTGTGGGACCATCTTTTAGTTACTTTTTGGGCAACCGTAAGTTTTCCCCTATAAGAACCCCTTGGTTCATGAATTGACAGGGGCTGAACGCTCCAAATTATAGATAGGGGGCCCCTAAATGTACAGCTTAAGGTAGAAACACACTACCATCACGTCATGTCACGTTACGTGAAGTCATGGGGAGTCACGTGACGTGATAGTAGTGTGGCTGTCCTGAACGAAATTAACTACAATATTATGGGAAAACTTTAAACTACATCTTTCTTCTGGTAGTGATTCTACTCTGACTCCCCATGAGCTCAAGTGACGTGACGTGATGGTAGTGTGTTTTTACCTTTATCTACTCCTGCGATTAGTTCAGTCGGTTTTGTCACATGTTGAATAAATCGAGAACCAGTACCCAGTAGCCTGTTAGAATCAGTACAACACTAGAATCACTACCAGGAGACTGGTAGAAGTCTCTACTGACCTAATAACCAGAGTGGTTCTTATGTAGGTACCTCTCTCATACAAAGATTGATACATGTGATTGATAGAGGGAACTGTAAATGCTAAGGTCTTATCGTTCCGAAATCGGTGAACGAAGACAGGATAGATAATGTTCGTTCCGAGAACGAACATTATCCGTTCAGGATAAAATCCGCCCCGGGCGGGAATCGAACCCCAGCGCTTACAAGGCAGACGCGTTACCAACCAAGCTAACTAGGCTAGCCTTTTTTTTAATTTAGGTTCTCTAACATTTGAATGGCCATTGTGCAGTAACCAGGTATTGAAGATCTGAAAGAAGTCCTCAAAAATATTGTCAATTTCTTCTCTTGTTTTTCAGCGCCCAATCCCTGCGGAAGTAACAATGGAGGGTGTGAACACATGTGCATTATCACGAGAGCTACATCTAGGTTCACTATCATTTTTATGCCCTTTGCACCGTGACCAGGTATTGAAGATCTCAAAGAAGTCCGCAAATATAATGTCGTTGTTATTAACGTTTATGTCGACATTTCAATCTTCCTCCCCCAATCCAAGGAAAGCAGCCGTCTCCAGGGGGTTAAAATAAAAAATTTCTTTCTTTTCTTCTCTTGTTTTTCAGCGCCCAATCCCTGCGGAAGTAACAATGGAGGGTGTGAACACATGTGCATTATCACGAGAGCTTCGGGCAACGCTCTGGGCTACAAGTGTGCCTGTGATATCGGCTATCGACTCAGTGTTAATGGAAACAATTGTAACCGTAAGTACTAACAATGAATATCAAATCAAATCAATAACTATTTGTTTTAAAGGACACCCTTTTCACAACTTTTGTAGATATCACAGCATTACTTACTGTGCCTCCTTTGCAATCAATTTCCATATTTCAATGATCTTTTTCCACTGGTAATAGCCCCACTGATCTCGATTGAAGTACCTAGCTCCTCAATTGTCCTTACGAGGCTGAGAACACTTCGAACTTAAAGATTGCAGATTGACTTCACCGGGAATCGAATCCAGGAACTCCGGCATGCAAGCCTAGTGTAATATCCACGCGGCCACGAAAGTTGCTTTGCCTTTCGTCTTAAAGCAAACTCTCTGAAATACTTAGGAATTTTAGATAGTTATTACGAAAAAATCTTTCCCAGCGGCCGAAGACCGATCAGATAAACACATATGAATTTATGGTAATGACCAAAGAACACTTACTTTTTCCCTGTGGCAAAATTACCAAAAATCACATTATAGGTACCTATAACTTCAACTTTTATACGAAATACCCAACCACACCGGGGATGGAGCTCTACTAACGGTGATGCGTTAGAATTTTTTTCTTTCTTTCATTGTGAGCCGTAAGATATTTCACCAGGGTCCCCTTGAACACCAGGGAGGACTTTTTGAGTATCTTATATCTCTATGAGGAGATACATTTCCCCATTACCCCACCATTATCACCATGAAAATCCGAAATTTACGTACATTCCGAAATTAACATTTTATTCTCTTCCACCTCGACAGAGCCGACCTGCGCCCCAGGCGAATTCCAGTGCGCGTCCGGCCGTTGCGTTCCGTCCACGTTCAAATGCGATGCGGAAAACGATTGCGGAGACTACAGTGACGAAACCGGATGCGTCAACGTGACGTGTTCCCTGTCGCAGTTTGCGTGCGAGAACGGCCGCTGCGTGCCGTCTACGTGGAAATGTGACAGCGAGAACGATTGTGGCGATGGAAGTGATGAGGGAGATTTTTGTTCGGAGAAAACCTGCGCCTACTTCCAGGTAAGTTTGAATTTTTAATCAATCAATAATTATATTAATTAATCGAACAGTCGATCGATCAAACAAACAAACAACTTCAAATTAATTTGATCCCAAGCCCAAGGGACCTTTGACAAATGGAGTGTGTCTGAAGGCATGTGTGATGTGTTCCAATCAACTCGATCCCCAACCAATCAAACATCCAAACCAAAACCGAAACTTTTGGCCCTTTAGTTCCACGCTATTGTATTGGGCAGCAATTTGACCAACCCCACCGACCTGGCGCTAGATCCCACTTCAGGGTAAGTAGAATAGAAAGAAATTAAGCTCCGGTCCGCCAATTCAAAACAGTTTGACAGCGGTTTGATAGAGAGCTAAGGTCTTATCGTCTCGAAAGCGAAGAGAGAAGGAAGACACGATAGGAGAAAGTCAGTCGTTCTGAGGACGAACCTTTTCCAAGTGGGATAAAATATAAAATCCGCCCTGGGTGGAAATCGAAACCGCGCTTATATTGCCAGTACTGAAAAGTCCATTTACTCCCGCAGTCTAAGCAAGGTCTTACCTATGTACATATTTGGTACAGATTTTTTTTTTTTTTTTTCAACAAATTTTCACTTATAAAAAGAACCCTAATAGGCTTGCTTTAATGATATTAATTTCTATATTTTGCCTCTCTTCCCAGACTAATGTTCGTGGCCGACAGTAACCAAATACTCCGTACTAACATGGACGGTACAATGGCCATGTCTATTGTCTCCGAGGCTGCTTACAAAGCGTCTGGTGTAGCCCTGGACATCAATGCTAAGCGACTGTTCTGGTGTGATAACCTTCTGGACTATATAGAGACTGTGGATTATGAGGGAAAGAATAGGTTTCTGATTCTAAGAGGTAAGAATATACCTTGTTTATCCTGCTGGAATAAGACTGAAAAATCCCTTCACTGTCGAAAATTATAAACGTACCTACTGAACTACTGAAATTTATTGTGTGTTATTGACCGGAAGATAGTGAGATCTACGTTTTATCTCGACACACATGGCCTTTGTTGCTTAGAGTGCACCTGATTCTAAGAGGTAAGAATATACCTTGTTTATCCTGCTGGAATAAGACTGAATCCCTTCACTGTCGAAAATTATAAACGTACTGAAATTTATTGTGTGTTATTGACCGGAAGATAGTGAGATCTACGTTTTATCTCGACACACATGGCCTTTCTGATTCTAAGAGGTAAGAATATACCTTGTTTATCCTGCTGGAATAAGACTGAAAAATCCCTTCACTTTCGAAAATTATAAACGTACTGAAATTTATTGTGTGTTATTGACCGGAAGATAGTGAGATCTACGTTTTATCTCGACACACATGGCCTTTGTTGCTTAGAGTGCAAAAAAATAAATATTTGCATTTGGTTTGTCTGAACGATTGTTCCACTATAACTTGCGATTGTCTGGTCTGGTCCGATTTTCATGAAATTCGGTAGGTACAAGAGTTTAAAACAGCAATGCACGTCAATCGTCGAATTCAGGGTCCCAGAACTAAGAGGGGCCCTTTTTTGGTCCAAAATTTTAATCTCCCATTACATTCTATTAAATAAATATTTGCATTTGGTTTGTCTGAACGATTGTTCCACTATAACTTGCGATTGTCTGGTCCGATTTTCATGAAATTCGGTAGGTACAAGAGTTTAAAACATCAATGCACGTCAATCGTCGAATTCAGGGTCCCAGAACTAAGAGGGGCCCTTTTTTGGTCCAAAATTTTAATCTCCCATTACATTCTATGGAGTGAGGTCTACAGTTCACAGAACTACTACATAGTTTGATAATTTCTATCAAGACAATTTCGATTTGAAGTTTTTTTTTAAATCGGTGAGCTTTCGATGCCACTTCGAAGCTCACCAATTTAAAAATCTTCTAATTGAAATTATTTTCTTCTTGATAGAAATATTTTTTTTTTATTTTTATCTGATATTTAAATATATTTTAGGATTATTATAAAACAATTTATTTAATAATTTCATTACCGTTTCTAATTCGCCCCGGGCGGGAATCGAACCCACGACCTAGGGTTTACAAGGCAGACGCGCTACCAACCAAGCTAACTAGGCTTTTTTGAAGAGGTTTGATAACTGAACCAGCGGAGGTGTTACCTTCTTGAAATCAAAGCGAGAATGAGGACAGGATAGGAGAAAGCCAGCCGTTCTTAGACATCGGGCGGGAATCTACCCACCAACCACGCGCAACGTTGCTTAACTTTAGTGAACCATTAGGAACTAGTATAATCAACGTGCTATCACCGCCGACTGAGGGTTATTCAAGAATTCAGTTTTTTGCTCATCAGGACCAGGTACCTATTATAGCTACCTACTTCTAAACAATTCAAAATCCAAGCCATAAACGAAATTTTTACATAATAATGAGATAATGACTTAATCATAATTATATGGTGGTAACAATTCTAATTACACTTCCCACAGGTTATTAAATTTATTCTCTAAGTTCATTATTCATTACAATATTGCAAAGTTGATTAGTGAACCATTAGGAACTGGTATAATCGACGTGCTATCACCGCTGACTGAGGGTTATTCAAGGATTCAGTTTTTTTTTTGCTCATCAGGACCAGGTACCTATTATAGCTACCTACTTCTAAACAATCCAAAATCCAAGCCATAATCGAAATTTTTACATAATAATGAGATAATGACTTAATCATAATTATGGTGGTAACAATTCTAATTACACTTCCCACAGGTTATTAAATTTATTCTCTAAGTTCATTATTCATTACAATATTGCAAAGTTGATGACATAGAATAATGGAACTGTTACTACTTGAAGTATGTAACTCATTATTACTTCATTAAATATCTTGGGATAACACTAGGTCGCGAATTCTTTACCTCTTCGTCAGTTATCATTACTGTTGTTACTACGAGTAGGTAATTAGTAGATTACTCAGTAGAATGAACGTAAAGCTATAAGTAGGTAATAGGTAAGTAGGAGGTATACTTAGCATGAGAGTACGTAAATCAGTAAGTATAAGGAAGAAGGAAGAGAATCTCCAAAGGTCCTCACGAAGAGGAACTACACGATTTTCCATAAGAGATGTTATGAGATTTTGCCATTGTTTAAGATGAAGTTCAAGATGAAGTTCTCCTCGGGCGAAAATCGAACCCGCGAACAGGCGTTTACAAGGCAAGCGTCCAAGCTAACTAGGCTGGTGTAGCCAAGTTTAAGTGTCACACAAATGGCATGGGTTCACGATATAATTCTGAGAATACAGAGGTGACGATTGCCGGAACACCACATGACATGAATCACCAGGAGAACCCAACACAAGCTGCCACCTCCCTTGATCTAATTCCAACCTTGGAACCTTTTGAAGATGTTGACTGATCTGCTGTCACTGCTACAACAACAATGATTTTTTTGCCTTTCTTCCCAGACTAATGTTCGTGGCCGACAGTAACCAAATACTCCGTACCAACATGGACGGTACAATGGCCATGTCTATTGTCTCCGAGGCTGCTTACAAAGCGTCTGGTGTAGCCCTGGACATCAATGCAAACTTCTGGTCTTATAACCCTAATAGGCTTGCTTTAATGATATTAATCTCTATATTTTGCCTCTCTTCCCAGACTAATGTTCGTGGCCGACAGTAATCAAATTCTCCGTACCAACATGGACGGTACAATGGCCATGTCTATTGTCTCCGAGGCTGCTTACAAAGCGTCTGGTGTAGCCCTGGACATCAATGCTAAGCGACTGTTCTGGTGTGATAACCTTCTGGACTATATAGAGACTGTGGATTATGAGGGAAAGAATAGGTT